>NW_026732490.1:0-82500 GCF_028476545.2 Physella acuta
CCTTAATCATAAACTCGACAATATAAGTGATATCTGTATGAACTCTACAAACTGATATATCTATGTTTGAGTTTTTCATATTTATTTAATCTTAAATAAAATTTACTATCTCATTTGAAATAACAGCAAAATCAGAAAAAAGTAATACGTATTGATTTTTAGTATAAAACATTGTGCCAACTTATCGGAAAATGGTAAACATAATATAAAAAACTAGGCCCTAAGCAACAACAAACAATGGATAAAAAGGGAGAAAATAAATGATTTTCTTTAAATATAATAATATACTACTTTTTAAATTACTATAAAATTAATTAGGCATTCAATTAAGTAAAATGTAATGTCAAATTGCATTCTCTTCAAGTCTTGACCTACGTGCCAACTCTCAAACTAATATGTCAGCTAGAAGTGCCCGAAATTTCTCTCGTCCTTTCTATCTATGACAAATTTTCTTCCAGGCATCTCTTCCGGCCCCCCCCCCCTCCGAAAAAAATTTACCGCCCCCCCCCCCCCCGAACGAAATGAAATTTATATAATTTATATTGAAAAAATATATTTTTAACAGTGTCCGCCCCCCCCCCCCCCCCGAAAATTTCAAGTGCCCCCCCCCCCCCCCCGGAGAAAAAAGTCTGGAAGAAACACTGATCTATGAGGAAGCAAGCTAAATAAAAGCTTGCAAAGATGGAGATTAAATATTAATTTTGGAAATTAAATATTAACTTAAATACCAAAGTTAGCATCAGAGTAATTTTCCTAACAAGAAAATAAATTTTAATTGATGTATTATGTTCACCCTACTAATACTAAATTTTATTGAATATTTTCTACCCGTCTAAGCAAATAAAATTTGACACTGAGTGGTATAATATTTTAAGTACGAGCTTTTTACAAGCTTTTATTTAACTCACTGTCTCTATCTGTCGTCAGTCTGTCTAGATCGAAACGGCCGAGCGAAATTACTGGCGGTTTTAACTGACAGATACTGTTCATAGTTGATACATGGGTCAAGACATGACATTAAATTTGACTTGATTGGTTGCCTAATTATTTTTTTATGAATTAATTAAAATTTTGTCTAAATTTATAGGCCGTCTCATCAAATTATTCCTCACAATTATACACGCGTCATCACGTTCGTTAGGTGCGCAATGGTTTTTAGTCATGCAACACTATTGTAAATTTAAAACATTTAAAGTATAAAAAAAAATTCATAAAAAACGTATTAACAACAAGCTTTTATGTAATAATGCACTAAAAAGTAGAAACTAAATTATACACTAATATAACTATAAAGAAAAGAGTGGATCCCTTTAGTATCTATTGGATTTCTTTACTAATATTTAGGAAGAGACCCACGATTTTCTTATAATTATGGTAGTGTATATCATTTATTCTCTACTTTATAGAACATTTTTGCATAAAAGCTTGTTGTTAAAACGTTTTTTTTATAATTTTTTTTAAATAGAATATAAATGTTAAATGTTTAAAAGAAGAGTGTTTTTAAGGCGTCTAGTGCGAATGCACATTTATTTTAAGAAGTACAGAAAAATTGTTAAAATATTGATTTTTATTTTAATACTTACTCTATATTCCGTATATAAGAAAGGTAAAACTATGACACATATTTTGATTTAGTTTGATTTTAGTTGGTTAAGTGTTCAACGAGCAATGGAATAACCAGTCATGCAAACGGTGAATTTTCACAAGAATGTTTGTACAAACTACACTGGCTACTAATGATACAATAGGAGCAGAATAAAAATATGACTTTTCTTCTTCTTCTTCGTTCTTAATTTTTAGTGTTGGAAGGGATCGAGTCTTATCTGGCAGAGGGTTGAACTCGAGACTTTTTCGAATTTATCAACTATGAGCTTTTGCCGACTCGACCACGCCTCCATCACAATTAAGGATACGTGTTAACTGGTTATGCGCCATTGAGGCCATTGACTCCGATTTCAGCCTGCTTTTCTTTTAGGATTTGCTTCCATAGCCTTTGTTCAACCAAGAACAAACTACAAGGCAGCAGTTGTTTAAATTTTGGAGTTGTCTCTCCTAGAAGAGTGGCTGTCCCCAGCTAACGAGCCTTATCTAAATTATACTCTACGAGCCGACCCGCGGCGTATCATACGCCGCTATTTAGTTGTTTTATTTTCTACTTTTCAGTAATTCATAATTTGTGAATTCGACAGTACCAATGCTGCCACTGAAAATATTTGCTTTAAAATACTACCCCCCCCCCTTTCCCCTAACCCCGACCCTACCCCCCCCCCCCCCCCCCCCCGTGAAAGCAGCCTCCTCTTAGTTATTTCTTAGTTACCTCCTGTAAGTTTAAAATCGAACTAAATTATCTGCCCCTAATAGAAACCCGACTCTACGGCTCTACGATTTGTAAACATTTAGCTTTGTAAACATTTAGCGTGACCACAGCTCACCAGACAATGTGGGGGTGGGGTGGGGGTGGGGTGGGGGTGGGGTGGGGGTGGTAGTGATAGTGATAGAGAGGGGTCTGCAAGGAGGCGCTTGCAGCTTGTTTTCTAACGGCTCCCAGAAGAGAATTATATATATAGATACGTATTAACTACTCGTATGCAAAGTAAAGAGGAAATATTGTAATTGGACACAAAAATCATTTGAAATTTTGACAGTTTTCACCGTTTTACAACTCAGTACTTCATTATATACAAAAATAAGGTACTTGTTACAAGCTTTTATTTAACTCACTTCCTCTGTCGTCAGTCTAGATCGAAACGCAGGAGTGAAAATTCGGTCACTTCTACTTGACCGATACGATTCACATTTGACACGTGGGTCAAGACATAAAGACAATGCAATCTGAAATTAACTTTTTATGAATTAATTAAAATTTAGACCGAATTAGTAGGCATGTCTATCCAACCACACCACACGCGTCATCACGTTCAATAGCTGCGCCATCACGTTTAAAGGCTGCGCCATCACGTTCAGTAGGCGCGCAATGGTTTTTAGTCATGTAACTCTATTGTAATCAAAACATGTAAAGTACTGAAAAAAAAATTCATAAAAAAACGTTTTAATAACAAGCTTTAATGTAATAATGCACTAAAAAGTAGAACATAAATTATAAAGTACTATTTAAATAACTAGAAAGAAAAGCGTGGGTGTCTTCCTTAACATTAGTAAAGGTATCTATTAGATACTAAAGTGACCCACGCTTTTCTTTATAGTTATTTAAATAGTAGTTTATAATTTATTTTCTACTTTTTAGTGCATTATTACATAAAAGCTTGTTATTAAAACGTTTTTTTATGAATTTTTTTTTAAAATATTTTCTTTGTTTCCTTTTCTCGAATAATGCGAAGAAATGAAACCTTACGTGACATACGAAAACATGTCAAGCAGTATATAACATACAATAATCGTGTAGTAGTTGTAAAACGATGAACGCAAACAGCTTATTGAAGAAGAATTATTTCGTTTAATTTTTAACTTGCTGTGTACAGAGTATGGTCAAAATGATAGGCTTGCAAATTCTATTTAATCATACAAAATTAAAATCAGTCGGATTGGCCAGGGAAAGTAAAACAATGAAAATCACAACAATTGTTTTCCATGATATAATACAAAAAATCGGTCATTGGTGTATAACCTAGTAATTTATCTATATTAAATAATATAACATCCCCTATCACGACCACTCACTGACTCTACTAATCCAAATGAAAATTAATTACTAGTAATTATTTGTTTCAATATTTCTAGCCTTAGTAAAACCTGGTGTAATTTTGTACTTATTTCTCAAATATTATAAAATATTCAATTTTGGTTGAACAATATACTTTCTGGAAACTACCAATGTACGATGTGTATATCCTTCATCTGAAGCTCAATCAAAATGGTTGTGGTGAAGAACGCTTTCGGCCCTGTCGACTATGTTGTCTTTGCCGCCATGTTGATCATATCAATGGCTATAGGAGTTTGGTTCGCTCTCAGGGGAGGCAAACAGAGAACACAAGGTAAGGGGAGATAAATATAGAATACAAGGTTAAGGGAGACAAATATAGAATACATGAGGGGCACCAAAATAGAAATTAAGTAAGGGGAAAAACAGAGGGGAAAAACACTGCACTTTTTTATGTGTGTGCGTGTGTATGTGAAAAATATAGAGCATGGTAATCGTGCAGATAATAAAAAATCACCATTTTTTACAAACCTCTACGTTTTACACCTTCCAGAGTGTAGCTTTTAGATATGCGATTTTGCCTCAGTCTGTCTGTCTGTCTGTCTTTCTGTCCGTCTGTCTGTCTGTCTGTCTGTCTGTCTGTCTGTCTGTCTGTCTGTCTGTCTGTCTGTCTGTCTGTCTGTCTGTCTGTCTGTCTGTCTGTCTGTCTGTCTGTCTGTCTGTCTGTCTGTCTGTCTGTCTGTCTGTCTGTCTGTCTGTCTGTCTGTCTGTCTGTCTGTCTGTCTGTCTGTCTGTCTGTCTGTCTGTCTGTCTGTCTGTCTGTCTGTCTGTCTGTCTGTCTGTCTGTCTGTCTGTCTGTCTGTCTGTCTGTCTGTCTGTCTGTCTGTCTGTCTGTCTGTCTGTCTGTCTGTCAGCTAGCCAGCAGTAGTATATTAGGTCACTTTTGGGTCGTTAGCGCAGGCGCAGCCTGGGACAATGAGATATAGTAAAATACTCCGGAGGGGGAGGGGGAGCCTGGGACAACGAGATATAGTAAAATACTCCGGAGGGGGAGGGGGAGCCTGGGACAATGAGATATAGTAAAATACTCCAGGCGCAGGCACAGGCGCAGCCTGGGACAATAAGATATAGTAAAACACTCCGGAGGGGGAGGGGGATGCGGAGGGGGAGGGGGATGCGCAGGCGCAGGGGGAGGGGTAGGGGGAGTTGGTCAGTAGGTCACCTACGGTGACCTTGTGACGTAATCACCAGCGGTGACCTTGTGACGTAATCACCGGGTTACTAGTTACGTAATCAGTGACCTAGTGACGTAATCAGTGACCTTGTTACGTAATTTTAATGAGTTTTTAATTTTTAATTAGTTTAATTATTATTTTTTAATTTAAATTTGATTTTTAATTAGTTTGATTTTAATTTTTAATTTTAATTTAATTTTTCTTAACTAGTTACGTAATTTGATTTTAATTTTTTAAATTTTTAAATTTTATTTTTAAATTTTATAGTTGTTTATTTATTTTGTTATGTAATTGTTATTACCTAGTTACGTAACTTGATTAGTTGTTTGATTTTAATTAATTTGATTTTTTAAATTTTTAATTAATTTTTATTAACGAGTTACATAATTTGATTATTTGTTTGATTTTAATTGATTAAATTTTTTAATTTTTAAAATTGTTATTTTTTTTTAATTTTTTTTTTTAATTGTTGTTTACTTGTTGTTTAATTTGTTGGTTTGTTTATATTGTGTAATTTTTTTTTGACTAGTTACGTAATTTTAATTATTTTTTTATTAACTAGTTACATAATTTGTTTTTTTAATTAGTTTTTAATTTGTTTGAATTTAATTAATTTGATTTTAATTACTTTGTATTTTGTTTGTTTATTTTTAATTGTTATTTTGTAATTTTAAATTTTATTTTATAATTAGTTTGATTTTTTTAATTTTAAATTTTTAAATTTTATTTTTAAATTTTAATTAATTTTAATTAGTTTAATTGTTGTTTACTTGTTGTTTATTTGTTTGGTTTAATTCATTTTATTTCTTTGTATGTTGATTTAAATTCTCCTCCACAACGAATGTGTATAAAAAAACAGGTTAAGTTCTTCAACACGACGAACGTGTACCGAAAATAGAAAGTTCATTAAAGACAACCATTAGCGACAACTGTTACTCATTAGCGACAGCTGTTACTTATCGATCTACTAGTTAGGTTTTCCCGTGCTGCCCGTTTTTTGTCAGGGGCCATTGATTGATGTCGGATTCACTGAAGCGACCACAGCATAGGGTCTGGTAATTAACGCGAAACCATTAAGCGCTTCTCAGCGAGGCATTAACCAACATGCGACAGCTGTCGCCACACTTTCCACTAACAGTTATACGCACAGTGTCATAGGTTTTTGATCGAGTAAAGAAATAATATTGATCGACCCGCGTCGACCTCGTGTGTTGGGCGCCACACTTAGCAGTGGCTCTCGGTTTTTTTTTCATTAGACTACAACTGGCCATTAACTATGTTCACATATCATACCGTTCCGATTTTCTTTCGATCTGAGTACCAACCGGCCACCCTGAGACAAATAAACTTAACAAGTGTTCAATACATATTCGATTATAGTAACATGGGTGAGGGGTGTGAGCAGGCGGGTGAGGGGGGGGGGGGGGTGAGCAGGTGGGTGAAGGGTGAACAGGTGGGTGAAGGGGGAGAAGGTGGGTGAAGGGCGAACACGAGTAGGAGTAATGGATATATAGTAAAAGATTCCACCACCTAAGTCAGGTGGGTGAGGAGGTGGGTTTTAATTTTATTTTTTATTTTATTTTTTCATCAGCTGTTAACTTTAAGGTTCTATAACTCTATATATTTAAATACATTTTTTATTCAACCGAGTTTACTGTCCCTAACGTAAGTACATGTAAAGAGGGGTTTCCTATAGATCTGTAATGAATTAGGCCTTTTTGACTATGACTTGTCGCCCAGGTGTAGACATAATACGTTTTTTGAGATACATGTACACACACACACACACGCACACACGCGCGCGCGAAATTCATACTAGGTCGGTAAAGGCGGAGAGAACTTATAGGTATACATTATCATGGCGACAACAAAAGTGACCCTTATTTTATTTACAGGAAAGAGTGTTTTCAAAAAAGTGTCACCATCCTGAAATGTGAAAAAATTCTCGTCAGATTCCTTAACTAAACATTCAATTTCGTTAACAAGTTAAAAAATAATTTCGGAAGACAATGGTTAACAACCGTTTTTGTTTTCTGTGACGACAAGGCACAATACACTTTTGTATTTTATGTCTCAAGTCGAGGGGTGGGATATTTTTTCTTTGTAATCGTGTTGTAAACAATGGGTAGAGAAGGCGATTACTAAGTAAGAGGGGAGAGAACGTGGCTTGCATCGCGATATTTGAAAACATGGCGATGTTTAACCTCAACCAAATTTTGAAAATTAAAAAAAATATTTCTAGAGTGATTTCTGTTACAAAAACTAGCCAGCTGACTCTATTAGCGTTAGTACAAGAAGGATCAATGGTTATATAGTCGATGTTTATGTTAGTTTATGAAATTTTAGAACTCCAGAAAAGGATGTTTTTTTCAAGATGGCCGCCGTTGCCATGGCAACCATATTTTCAAAAGAGTCCCTGGTGCATGGAAATATTTTCCTTCAAGTACCCTAACTTAGATATACACAAATGAATCAATAAAAGCTTTTAATTTAGAAGTTGTTTTTTTCTGGAGCCTCCCCCCTTAAAAATTTAAAATTTTAATTAATTAAAATTTAAAAAATCAAACTAATTATAAAATAAAATTTAAAATTACAAAATAACAATTAAAAGTAAACAAACAAAATACAAAGTAATTAAAATCAAATTAATTAAAATCAAACTAATTAAAAACTAATTTAAAAAACAAATTATGTAACTAGTTAATAAAAAAAAATTAAAATTACGTAACTAGTCAATAAAAAATTACACAATATAAATAAACCAACAAATTAAACAACAAGTAAACAACAATTAAAAATAAAATTTAAAAAAAAATAACAATTTTAAAAATTAAAAAATTTAATCAATTAAAATCAAACAAATAATCAAATTATGTAACTCGTTAATAAAAATTAATTAAAAATTTAAAAAATCAAATTAATTAAAATCAAACAACTAATCAAGTTACGTAACTAGTTAATAACAATTACATAACAAAATAAATAAACAACTATAAAATTTAAAAATAAAATTTAAAAATTTAAAAAATTAAAATCAAATTACGTAACTAGTTAAGAAAAATTAAATTAAAATTAAAAATTAAAATCAAACTAATTAAAAATCAAATTTAAATTAAAAAATAATAATTAAACTAATTAAAAATTAAAAACTCATTAAAATTACGTAACAAGGTCACTGATTACGTCACTAGGTCACTGATTACGTAACTAGTACCCCGGTGATTACGTCACAAGGTCACCGCTGGTGATTACGTCACAAGGTCACCGTAGGTGACCTACTGACCAACTCCCCCTACCCCTCCCCCTGCGCCTGCGCATCCCCCTCCCCCCCCCCCCCCCCGCATCCCCCTCCCCCTCCGGAGTGTTTTACTATATCTTATTGTCCCAGGCTGCGCCTGCGCCTGCGCCTAAGACCCAAAAGTGACCTAATATACTACTGTCCGTCCGTCCGTCCGTCCGTCCGTCCGTCCTTCCGTCTGTCCGTCTGTCGGTCTATCTGTCTGTCTGTCTGTCTGTCCGTCTGTCCGTCTGTCGGTCTGTCCGTCTGTCCGTCTGTCCGTCTGTCCGTCTGTCCGTCTGTCCGTCTTTCTGTCTGTCCGTCTGTCTGTCTGTCCGTCTGTCCGTCTGTCTGTCTGTCTGTCTGTCTGTCTGTCTGTCTGTCTGTCTGTCTGTCTGTCTGTCTGTCTGTCTGTCTGTCTGTCTGTCTGTCTGTCTGTCTGTTTGTCTTCTGTCTGTCTTTCTGTCTGTCTGTCCGTCTGTCGTCTGTCTGTCTGTCTGTCTGCCTGCCTGCTTACCTGCCTGCCTGCTTACCTGCCTGCATGCTTACCTGCCTGCCTGCTTACCTGCCTACCTGCTTACCTGTCTGCCTGCTTACCTGCCTGCCTGCTTACCTGCCTGCCTGCCTGCTTACCTGCCTACCTGCTTACCTGCTTACCTGCCTACCTGTTTACCTGCCTACCTGCTTTCCTGCCTGACTGCTTACCTACCTATCCGTCTGTCACGGGCTTATTATATTTAATTTTTAGTTTAATTAATAAAGTGTCAGTTTTGATTCATCGATTTTGTCAGATTTAATAGCAAGTAATATGGACAAAGAGAAATGAGAAACTCAGCTTAAATTCCTGTCAGTTGCACACGCTACTAGACATAGCATTGTGGTAACACTAAATTGTAGTTTAAGTATTTCTCGTCATTGGTGTCGAGGGTGCGACCCAGGTTTACCGTACCACTCCTAGTGAAGACGCTGGTGTTATAAGATAGTAATGTGTGTTTGTTGTAGATCTGGTGTTATCTGGTACTAATGTGTGTTTGTTGTAGATCTGGTGTTATCTGGTACTAATGTGTGTTTGTTGTAGATCTGGTGTTATCTGGTACTAATGTGTGTTTATTGTAGATCTCTAATATTGCCTGGTTATTGATACTATTGATTAAAACAGGTGAATACCTAATGGGAAACAGAAACATGCACATTATACCTGTATCTATTTCCATGTTGGTTTCACAAATTTCCGCCATTTCGATTGTTGGAACTCCAGCAGAAATGTACACACAGGTAGGGAAGACGACAGAGGTAACATACTATGTAGGGGCAGGTGAACTCAGCATTTAATTGCGTTTTTTTATGATAGTCGTATATCCACATAATTGATGCTTTCATATTTTAGAAACTTAATTAAATCAAATGAATATTGAAATGTATTTGTATGTAATTCAACCCTACCCAGGGCACCGAGTATTATGTAGATACTTTTGGCTGTATGCTCGGCGTCACCATCGCTGCCTTTGTGTTTGTACCACTCATCTACCCTCTAAAGCTTACAAGCGTATATGAGGTCAGTGAATATTAAACGACTTGCTTGTTGAGGGGTAAAATATTTATATCGTAGAGGATAATTTAAAAGAGCACAATATAGATAAATAAATTATATATATATATATATATATATATATATATATATATATATATATATATATATATATATCATTATCTATACAGTACTTGGAAAAAAGATTCCAGTCCAAAGGTGTCCGTTTGGTTGGAACATTTCTCATGGTACTTTCCCAGGTAAAGTTTTTTCATGCCACTTGCCCAGGTAACATTTTTATGATTCTTGTAAGTTAACTGAAGCATCAGAGTAAGTTGAGTAGTTTAAAATGTTTTTGGTAGGACTTAATAGAAAAAATGGCGGACAGTGCTATTGGCTAAAACAAAATCCTGGTTTTGTTGCATTCAAACCTGTTTTCTAGTCACTTTTTGTCTCAAATGTGTCCATTGTGTTAGTAATTTAATATGAGAACATCATTATATGGTACATGAGAACATTTGGATGGTATATGAAAGCATTTAGATTGTAAATGAAATCATGTAGATGGTATATGAGAATATGTAGATGGTATATGAGAACATGACGATGGTATATGAGAACACGTAGATGGTAAATGAGAATGTGTAGATGGTATATGAGAACATGTAGATGGTATATGAGAACATTTAGATGGTAAATGAGAATGTGTAGATGGTATATGAGAACATTTAGATGGCATATGCGAACATGTAGATGGTATATGACATGTTGATGGTATTTGAGAACATTTGGATGGTATATGAGAAAATATAGATGGTATATGAGAAGATGTAGATGTTATATGAGAACATTTAGATGGTATATGCGAACATGTAGATGCTATATGAGAATATCATGATATATGAGAAACCATTTAAAGGCCGTCATCTATCCTCAGGTGATCTACATGGGTGTGGCATCATTTGCTCCGGCTACAGCTCTAGAAGCAGGTCAGATCTTTGTCTTATTTTCTATTTCACAGGTCAGGTAAAATGGGGACAATATTCACGGTCGTTTATTGAAACTTAAATTGTTGTTGAATTTGTTTAACTAGAACTGAATTTCTGAACTTGTTGCCTGCTTTGTTCTGAATGTGATTAGTGCTGTTGTTGTTGTATAATTACAATGAACACACAATAGATGTTTTTTTTTTTCAGTGACGGGCTTTCCATCGTGGGCAACCATTGTCAGTATTGGAGCTGTTGCTACTTTATATACAGCAATTGTAAGTCGGGTCGATTCAGATAATTTATGCCGGCCTACTTGATGACTTGTGTTCAAATAAATGGGTTACTCGGAGCATTGATCTGCTTTATACAAAGACGCCGGCAAAGGTTAATGACCTGAAAATATGAATTTTTAAAAACAGGAAGTAGCTGTTGATTGGTCGATTCATCCTCAACTATCTAAACACATAACTTCCCTTAAAATATAGAGACGATCATTCTATTAGGCAACTGTGTTCAAAGATATCAACGATATAGGATATATATATATATCTATATATATATATATATATATATATATATATATATATATATATATATATATATATATATATATATATATATATATATATATAATATAATATAATATAATATAATATAATATAATATATATATAATCAAACTGTTTTAGGGTGGTATGAAAGCGGTAATCTGGACAGATGTCTTCCAATCGGTGATAATGCTGGCTGGTATTTTGGCCATTGTCATTCAGGTTGGTTTATGTCAATTGTGTTTTTAGCATTCAGAACAATTTGATTTAGATTTGAAGGATTTGATCATGTCGTTATAACCTTTGACCTGTTGTTTCAGGGTACTCTAAAAGTTGGTGGTATGTCACGTGTGTGGGAGATCAATGAGGCGTGGGACAGGATCAAATTCTTCAAGTATGTTCACGTTTATTTAAAAACAAATCGCACTTCACAGTTTATCTCTGGACGGTGTGACCGAACGGTAGACCATCTGGCAGTAATTCCGAAGGTCTCGAGTTCGGTTCTCGGTTCGAACTTATAACTGTAAGACGTTCCAGAGTCTACCCAGCTTTTATGCTACCTAATTTACACTGGGGAAAGTAAAAAGCGGCTGGACATAGTGCTGACGAAACCATTCCTTCATATATCGAGGTCAAGAAACATATGAACTCTACTTCATCTGCCCCGTGGATCGCTAGGTCTGAGAAGGAACATTACTTAATGTACACAACTAGCCAAAAGCGAAAGTTTTAATCTTAACGTTAATCTGAGGCTGTTTTAAATTATAGTCGCAGGTAGCTCTCTGGGCTTATTTAGTCATCTGGTCGCAGGTCGCTCTCTGGGCATATTTAGCCTTTTGGTCGCAGGTAGCTCTCTGGGCATATTTAGCCTTTTGGTCGCAGGTAGCTTTCTGGGCATATTTAGCCTTCTGGTCAAAGGTAGCTCGCTGGGCATATTTAGCCTTGTGGTCAAAGGTAGCTCTCTGGGCATATTTAGCCTTCTGGTCAAAGGTAGCTCTCGGCATATTTAGCCTTCTGGTCAAAGGTAGCTCTCGGCATATTTAGCCTTCTGGTCAAAGGTAGCTCTCGGCATATTTAGCCTTCTGGTCAAAGGTAGCTCTCGGCATATTTAGCCTTTGGTCGCAGATAGATCTCTGGGCATATTTATTTGGTCGCAGGTAGCTCTCTGGGCATGTTTAGCCTTTTGGTCAAAGGTCGCTCACTACTCTCTAAAACATATATTCAGCGCTTCTTTCAGACAGGTTTCTCCGGGGGTAGGGTCACTGTTAGCTTATCTGTTTTAATTAGTAATTGTTTTTAATTTTCTTCTGTGAGGGAAGTGGATGTGCTACGAAAAGATGACTGAAAGAAACCCTGATTATATTTTAGTATCTGTAAATGTGTATGTGTAAATGTGTATGTGTAAATGTGTATGTGTAAATGGGTATGTGTAAATGTATATATGTAAATGTGTAAAATTAAATGTGTATATGTAAATGTGTATATATAATGTGTATATGTAAATGTGTATATGTAAATGTGTATATGTAATTGTGTACATATACGTGTATGTTTCTATAACCAAAGTTTGGACCCCAATCCACTGACACGTCAATCAGTGTGGAGCCTGGTGTTTGGATCAGCTGTGACGTGGATGGGGGTGTACGGCTTTAATCAGGCCAGTGTCCAGCGCTTCTCCAGTCTCCCTACACTACACAAGGCTAAGACGTGAGTCTTCTTCATTTGACAATATAAGTTTCTAGACCAGACGTTCTTAATTCAAACTGATCGAAGTGATTATAAGCAGGATATATATATATATATATATATATATATATATATATATATATATATATATATATATATATATATATATATATATATATATATATACATCTTTACTAGTACAAAAAGTTTGGGGGTCGTCGACAAATGTTTAGTTTGTTTATATATATATACCTACTAGTATTATATTACGTAAAGTTCTTGTGATTTTAGGTCCGTTCTGCTCAATGTCCTCGGGAGTTTCATCATGGGCACGCTGAGCTGCCTGTCTGGTATTGTAGTGTTCGCCTACTACTCGGAACAAAACTGTGACCCACTTGGTCAGGAACTGGTGCACAACTCCAACCAGGTGGGTTATTGTGGGGTGGGGGGGAGGGGGAGGCAACGGCGTGACTATTTTTATAAATAATTCGAATATGTTCTAATTGACATAAAGATTGATGTTTACAGATGTAATTTATATTTTGTCTATTCTTACTGATATTCTATATCCTGTTCATCTTAATCTCAGTTAAAGTTTTCTTTTAAATCCCCAGCTAGTTCCCTATTTTGTGATGGAGACTTTGGGATACCCCGGAGTTCCTGGACTATTTATAGCTTGTCTGTTTGCTGGGGCGTTGAGGTGAAACGGTCACAGAAATATTGCCAAATACATGTCAACATGTATTAGGGTTTTAGCTTCGAGTTCACTGTTTTAGCTCTGAGTTAAAAGTATTAACAGAGTACAATATTTTAGCTCATTGTTAGTTGTTAAAGCCTATTTCCAAAGTTTAAACTCCATCTCCACTTTGTTTAGCTCCGTGTCGTCTTCACTGAATGCACTAGGAGCCATCACTTGGGAAGATGTGCTGAAGCCCAGATACAATCACAGGTTGACGGAGTATCAGAAGACTTTAGTCACCAAAGCTACAGGTATTTTTATACAGAGTATCAGAAGACTCTGGTCACCAAAGCTACAGGTATTTTTATACAGAGTATCAGAAGACTTTAGTCACCAAAGCTACTGGTATTTTTTATACAGAGTATCAGAAGACTTTAGTCACCAAAGCTACAGGTATTTTTATACAGAGTATCAGAAGACTCTGGTCACCAAAGCTACAGGTATTTTTATACAGAGTATCAGAAGACTTTAGTCACCAAAGCTACAGGTATTTTTATACAGAGTATCAGAAGACTCTGGTCACCAAAGCTACAGGTATTTTTATACAGAGTATCAGAAGACTTTAGTCACCAAAGCTACAGGTATGTTTATACAGAGTATCAGAAGACTTTAGTCACCAACGTTACAGGTATTTTTATACAGAGTATCAGAAGAATTTAGTCACTAAAGCTACAGGTATTTTTATACAGAGTATCAGAAGACTTTAGTAAAAAAATCTACAGGTATTTTTATACAGAGTATCAGAAGACTTTAGTCACCAAAGCTACAGGTATTTTTATACAGAGTATCAGAAGACTTTAGTAAAAAAAACTACAGGTATTTTTATACAGAGTATCAGAAGACTTTAGTCACCAAATCTAAAGGTATTTTTATACAGAGTATCAGAAGACTTTAGTCACCAAAGCAACAGGTATTTTTATACAGAGTATCAGAAGACTTTAGTCACCAAAGCTACAGGTATTTTTATACAGAGTATCAGAAGACTCTGGTCACCAAAGCTACAGGTATTTTTATACAGAGTATCAGAAGACTTTAGTCACCAAAGATACAGGTATTTTTATACAGAGTATCAGAAGACTCTGGTCACCAAAGCTACAGGTATTTTTATACAGAGTATCAGAAGACTTTAGTCACCAAAGCTACAGGTATGTTTATACAGAGTATCAGAAGACTTTAGTCACCAACGTTACAGGTATTTTTATACAGAGTATCAGAAGAATTTAGTCACTAAAGCTACAGGTATTTTTATACAGAGTATCAGTAGACTTTAGTAAAAAAATCTACAGGTATTTTTATACAGAGTATCAGAAGACTTTAGTCACCAAATCTACAGGTATTTTTATACAGAGTATCAGAAGACTTTAGTCACCAAAGCAACAGGTATTTTTATACAGAGTATCAGAAGACTTTAGTCATCAAAGCTACAGGTATTTTTATACAGAGTATCAGAAGACTTTAGTCACTAAAGCTACAGGTATTTTTATACAGAGTATCAGAAGACTTTAGTCACCAAATCTACAGGTATTTTTATACAGAGTATCAGAAGACTCTGGTCACTAAAGCTACAGGTATTTTTATACAGAATATCAGAAGACTTTAGTCAAAAAAGCTACAGGTATTTTTATCCAGAAAAATCAGAAGACTTTAGTCAACAAAGCTATAGGTATTTTTATACAGAGTATCAGAAGACTCTAGTCACCAAAGCTACAGGTATTTTTATACAGAGTATCAGAAGACTTTAGTCACCAAAGCTACAGGTATTTTTATACAGAGTATCAGAAGACTTTAGTCACCAAAGCTACAGGTATTTTTATACAGAGTATCAGAAGAATTTAGTCACTAAAGCTACAGGTATTTTTATACAGAGTATTAGAAGACTTTAGTCACCAAAGCTACAGGTATTTTTATACAGAGTATCAGATGACTTTAGTCACCAAAGCTACAGTTATTTTTATACAGAGTATTAGAAGACTTTAGTCACCAACGTTACAGGTATTTTTATACAGAGTATCAGAAGACTTTAGTCACCAAAGCTACAGGTATTTTAATACAGAGATTATCAGAACACTTTATTCAACAAAGCTACAGAGTTTTTTATACAGAGTATCGGAAGACTTTAGTCAAAAAAGCTACAGGTATTTTTATACAGAGTATCAGAAGACTTTAGTCACCAAATCTACAGGTATTTTTATACAGAGTATCAGAAGACTCTGGTCACTAAAACTACAGGTATTTTTATACAGAATATCAGAAGACTTTAGTCAAAAAAGCTACAGGTATTTTTATCCAGAAAAATCAGAAGACTTTAGTCAACAAAGCTATAGGTATTTTTATACAGAGTATCAGAAGACTCTAGTCACCAAAGCTACAGGTATTTTTATACAGAGTATCAGAAGACTTTATTCAACAAAGCTACGGGTATTAGTATACAGAGTATCAGAAGACTTTGGTCACCAAAGCTTCAGGTACTTTTATACAGAGTATCAGAAGACTCTGGTCACCAAAGCTACAGGTATTTTTATACAGAGTATCAGAAGACTTTAGTAACCAAAGCTACAGGTATTTTTATACAGAGTATCAGAAGACTTTGGTCACCAAAGCTACAGGTATTTTTATACAGAGTATCAGAAGACTTTGGTCACCAAAGCTACCGGTATTTTTATACAGAGTATCAGAAGACTCTAGTCACCAAAGCTACAGGTATTTTTATACATAGTATCAGAAGACTTTAGTCATCAAATTTACAGGTATTTTTATACAGAGTATCAGAAGACTTTAGTCACCAAAGCTACATGTATTTTTATACAGAGTATCAGAAGACTTTAGTCACCAAAGCTACAGGTATTTTTATACAGAGTATCAGAAGACTCTGGTCACCAAAGCTACATGTATTTTTATACAGAGTATCAGAAGACTTTAGTCACCAAAGCTACAGGTATTTTTATACAGAGTATCAGAAGACTCTGGTCACCAAAGCTACAGGTATTTTTATACAGAGTATCAGAAGACTTTAGTCACCAAAGCTACAGGTATGTTTATACAGAGTATCAGAAGACTTTAGTCACCAACGTTACAGGTATTTTTATACAGAGTATCAGAAGAATTTAGTCACCAAAGCTACAGGTATGTTTATACAGAGTATCAGAAGACTTTAGTCACCAACGTTACAGGTATTTTTATACAGAGTATCAGAAGAATTTAGTCACTAAAGCTACAGGTATTTTTATACAGAGTATCAGAAGACTTTAGTAAAAAAATCTACAGGTATTTTTATACAGAGTATCAGAAGACTTTAGTCACCAAATCTACAGGTATTTTTATACAGAGTATCAGAAGACTTTAGTCACCAAAGCTACAGGTATTTTTATACAGAGTATCAGAAGACTTTAGTAACCAAAGCTACAGGTATTTTTATACAGAGTATCAGAAGACTTTGGTCACCAAAGCTACAGGTATTTTTATACAGAGTATCAGAAGACTTTGGTCACCAAAGCTACCGGTATTTTTATACAGAGTATCAGAAGACTTTAGTCACCAAAGCTACAGGTATGTTTATACAGAGTATCAGAAGACTTTAGTCACCAACGTTACAGGTATTTTTATACAGAGTATCAGAAGAATTTAGTCACTAAAGCTACAGGTATTTTTATACAGAGTATCAGTAGACTTTAGTAAAAAAATCTACAGGTATTTTTATACAGAGTATCAGAAGACTTTAGTCACCAAATCTACAGGTATTTTTATACAGAGTATCAGAAGACTTTAGTCACCAAAGCAACAGGTATTTTTATACAGAGTATCAGAAGACTTTAGTCATCAAAGCTACAGGTATTTTTATACAGAGTATCAGAAGACTTTAGTCACTAAAGCTACAGGTATTTTTATACAGAGTATCAGAAGACTTTAGTCACCAAATCTACAGGTATTTTTATACAGAGTATCAGAAGACTCTGGTCACTAAAGCTACAGGTATTTTTATACAGAATATCAGAAGACTTTAGTCAAAAAAGCTACAGGTATTTTTATCCAGAAAAATCAGAAGACTTTAGTCAACAAAGCTATAGGTATTTTTATACAGAGTATCAGAAGACTCTAGTCACCAAAGCTACAGGTATTTTTATACAGAGTATCAGAAGACTTTAGTCACCAAAGCTACAGGTATTTTTATACAGAGTATCAGAAGACTTTAGTCACCAAAGCTACAGGTATTTTTATACAGAGTATCAGAAGAATTTAGTCACTAAAGCTACAGGTATTTTTATACAGAGTATTAGAAGACTTTAGTCACCAAAGCTACAGGTATTTTTATACAGAGTATCAGATGACTTTAGTCACCAAAGCTACAGTTATTTTTATACAGAGTATTAGAAGACTTTAGTCACCAACGTTACAGGTATTTTTATACAGAGTATCAGAAGACTTTAGTCACCAAAGCTACAGGTATTTTAATACAGAGATTATCAGAACACTTTATTCAACAAAGCTACAGAGTTTTTTATACAGAGTATCGGAAGACTTTAGTCAAAAAAGCTACAGGTATTTTTATACAGAGTATCAGAAGACTTTAGTCACCAAATCTACAGGTATTTTTATACAGAGTATCAGAAGACTCTGGTCACTAAAACTACAGGTATTTTTATACAGAATATCAGAAGACTTTAGTCAAAAAAGCTACAGGTATTTTTATCCAGAAAAATCAGAAGACTTTGGTCACCAAAGCTACCGGTATTTTTATACAGAGTATCAGAAGACTCTAGTCACCAAAGCTACAGGTATTTTTATACATAGTATCAGAAGACTTTAGTCATCAAATTTACAGGTATTTTTATACAGAGTATCAGAAGACTTTAGTCACCAAAGCTACATGTATTTTTATACAGAGTATCAGAAGACTTTAGTCACCAAAGCTAAAGGTATTATTATACAGAGTATCAGAATACTTTAGTCACCAAAGCTACAGGTATTTTTATACAGAGTATCAGAAGACTTTGGTCACCAAAGCTACAGGTATTTTTATACAGAGTATCAGAAGACTTTGGTCACCAAAGCTACCGGTATTTTTATACAGAGTATCAGAAGACTCTAGTCACCAAAGCTACAGGTATTTTTATACATAGTATCAGAAGACTTTAGTCATCAAATTTACAGGTATTTTTATACAGAGTATCAGAAGACTTTAGTCACCAAAGCTACATGTATTTTTATACAGAGTATCAGAAGACTTTAGTCACCAAAGCTACAGGTATTTTTATACAGAGTATCAGAAGACTCTGGTCACCAAAGCTACATGTATTTTTATACAGAGTATCAGAAGACTTTAGTCACCAAAGCTACAGGTATTTTTATACAGAGTATCAGAAGACTCTGGTCACCAAAGCTACAGGTATTTTTATACAGAGTATCAGAAGACTTTAGTCACCAAAGCTACAGGTATGTTTATACAGAGTATCAGAAGACTTTAGTCACCAACGTTACAGGTATTTTTATACAGAGTATCAGAAGAATTTAGTCACCAAAGCTACAGGTATGTTTATACAGAGTATCAGAAGACTTTAGTCACCAACGTTACAGGTATTTTTATACAGAGTATCAGAAGAATTTAGTCACTAAAGCTACAGGTATTTTTATACAGAGTATCAGAAGACTTTAGTAAAAAAATCTACAGGTATTTTTATACAGAGTATCAGAAGACTTTAGTCACCAAATCTACAGGTATTTTTATACAGAGTATCAGAAGACTTTAGTCACCAAAGCAACAGGTATTTTTATACAGAGTATCAGAAGACTTTAGTCACCAAAGCTACAGGTATTTTTATACAGAGTATCAGAAGACTTTAGTCACTAAAGCTACAGGTATTTTTATACAGATTATCAGAAGAATTTAGTCACTAAAGCTACAGGTATTTTTATACAGAGTATCAGAAGACTTTAGTCACCAAAGCTACCGGTATTTTTATACAGAGTATCAGAAGACTCTAGTCACCAAAGCTACAGGTATTTTTATACATAGTATCAGAAGACTTTAGTCACCAAAGCTACATGTATTTTTATACAGAGTATCAGAAGACTTTAGTCACCAAAGCTACAGGTATTTTTATACAGAGTATCAGAAGACTCTGGTCACCAAAGCTACATGTATTTTTATACAGAGTATCAGAAGACTTTAGTCACCAAAGCTACAGGTATTTTTATACAGAGTATCAGAAGACTCGGGTCACCAAAGCTACAGGTATTTTTATACAGAGTATCAGAAGACTTTAGTCACCAAAGCTACAGGTATGTTTATACAGAGTATCAGAAGAATTTAGTCACCAAAGCTACAGGTATGTTTATACAGAGTATCAGAAGACTTTAGCCACCAACGTTACAGGTATTTTTATACAGAGTATCAGAAGAATTTAGTCACCAAAGCTACAGGTATGTTTATACAGAGTATCAGAAGACTTTAGTCACCAACGTTACAGGTATTTTTATACAGAGTATCAGAAGAATTTAGTCACTAAAGCTACAGGTATTTTTATACAGAGTATCAGAAGACTTTAGTAAAAAAATCTACAGGTATTTTTATACAGAGTATCAGAAGACTTTAGTCACCAAAGCAACAGGTATTTTTATACAGAGTATCAGAAGACTTTAGTCACCAAAGCTACAGGTATTTTTATACAGAGTATCAGAAGACTTTAGTCACTAAAGCTACAGGTATTTTTATACAGATTATCAGAAAAATTTAGTCACTAAAGCTACAGGTATTTTTATACAGAGTATCAGAAGACTTTAGTCAACAAAGCTATAGGTATTTTTATACAGAGTATCAGAAGACTCTAGTCACCAAAGCTACAGGTATTTTTATACAGAGTATCAGAAGACTTTAGTCACCAAAGCTACAGGTATGTTTATACAGAGTATCAGAAGAATTTAGTCACCAAAGCTACAGGTATGTTTATACAGAGTATCAGAAGACTTTAGCCACCAACGTTACAGGTATTTTTATACAGATTATCAG
Organism: Physella acuta; assembly: GCF_028476545.2. Classification (NCBI taxonomy): domain Eukaryota; kingdom Metazoa; phylum Mollusca; class Gastropoda; family Physidae; genus Physella; species Physella acuta. The sequence goes on from NW_026732490.1 coordinate 20,663, forward strand.
AAGAATTTAGTCACTAAAGCTACAGGTATTTTTATACAGAGTATCAGAAGACTTTAGTCACCAAAGCTACCGGTATTTTTATACAGAGTATCAGAAGACTCTAGTCACCAAAGCTACAGGTATTTTTATACATAGTATCAGAAGACTTTAGTCACCAAAGCTACATGTATTTTTATACAGAGTATCAGAAGACTTTAGTCACCAAAGCTACAGGTATTTTTAAACAGAGTATCAGAAGACTCTGGTCACCAAAGCTACATGTATTTTTATACAGAGTATCAGAAGACTTTAGTCACCAAAGCTACAGGTATTTTTATACAGAGTATCAGAAGACTCGGGTCACCAAAGCTACAGGTATTTTTATACAGAGTATCAGAAGACTTTAGTCACCAAAGCTACAGGTATGTTTATACAGAGTATCAGAAGAATTTAGTCACCAAAGCTACAGGTATGTTTATACAGAGTATCAGAAGACTTTAGCCACCAACGTTACAGGTATTTTTATACAGAGTATCAGAAGAATTTAGTCACCAAAGCTACAGGTATGTTTATACAGAGTATCAGAAGACTTTAGTCACCAACGTTACAGGTATTTTTATACAGAGTATCAGAAGAATTTAGTCACTAAAGCTACAGGTATTTTTATACAGAGTATCAGAAGACTTTAGTAAAAAAATCTACAGGTATTTTTATACAGAGTATCAGAAGACTTTAGTCACCAAAGCAACAGGTATTTTTATACAGAGTATCAGAAGACTTTAGTCACCAAAGCTACAGGTATTTTTATACAGAGTATCAGAAGACTTTAGTCACTAAAGCTACAGGTATTTTTATACAGATTATCAGAAGAATTTAGTCACTAAAGCTACAGGTATTTTTATACAGAGTATCAGAAGACTTTAGTCAACAAAGCTATAGGTATTTTTATACAGAGTATCAGAAGACTCTAGTCACCAAAGCTACAGGTATTTTTATACAGAGTATCAGAAGACTTTTTTCAACAAAGCTACGGGTATTAGTATACAGAGTATCAGAAGACTTTGGTCACCAAAGCTTCAGGTACTTTTATACAGAGTATCAGAAGACTCTGGTCACCAAAGCTACAGGTATTTTTATACAGAGTATCAGAAGACTTTAGTCACCAAAGCTACAGGTATTTTTATACAGAGTATCAGAAGACTTTGGTCACCAAAGCTACAGGTATTTTTATACAGAGTATCAGAAGACTTTGGTCACCAAAGCTACCGGTATTTTTATACAGAGTATCAGAAGACTCTAGTCACCAAAGCTACAGGTATTTTTATACATAGTATCAGAAGACTTTAGTCATCAAATTTACAGGTATTTTTATACAGAGTATCAGAAGACTTTAGTCACCAAAGCTACATGTATTTTTATACAGAGTATCAGAAGACTTTAGTCACCAAAGCTAAAGGTATTATTATACAGAGTATCAGAATACTTTAGTCACCAAAGCTACAGGTATTTTTATACAGAGATTATCAGAAGACTTTATTCAACAAAGCTACAGGTATGTTTATACAGAGTATCAGAAGACTTTAGTCACCAAAGCTACAGGTATTTTTATACAGAGTAACAGAAGACTTTAGTCACCAAAGCTACAGGTATTTTTATACAGAGTATCAGAAGACTTTAGTCACCAAAGCTACAGGTATTTTTATACAGAGTATCAGAAGACTTTAGTCACCAAAGCTACAGGTAATTTTATACAGAGTATCAGAATAATTTAGTCACTAAAGCTACAGGTATTTTTATACAGAGTATTAGAAGACTTTAGTCACCAAAGCTACAGGTATTTTTATACAGAGTATCAGATGACTTTAGTCACCAAAGCTACAGTTATTTTTATACAGAGTATTAGAAGACTTTAGTCACCAACGTTACAGGTATTTTTATACAGAGTATCAGAAGACTTTAGTCACCAAAGCTACAGGTATTTTAATACAGAGATTATCAGAAGACTTTATTCAACAAAGCTACAGAGTTTTTTATACAGAGTATCGGAAGACTTTAGTCAAAAAAGCTACAGGTATTTTTATACAGAGTATCAGAAGACTTTAGTCACCAAATCTACAGGTATTTTTATACAGAGTATCAGAAGACTCTGGTCACTAAAGCTACAGGTATTTTTATACAGAATATCAGAAGACTTTAGTCAAAAAAGCTACAGGTATTTTTATCCAGAAAAATCAGAAGACTTTAGTCAACAAAGCTATAGGTATTTTTATACAGAGTATCAGAAGACTCTAGTCACCAAAGCTACAGGTATTTTTATACAGAGTATCAGAAGACTTTTTTCAACAAAGCTACGGGTATTAGTATACAGAGTATCAGAAGACTTTGGTCACCAAAGCTTCAGGTACTTTTATACAGAGTATCAGAAGACTCTGGTCACCAAAGCTACAGGTATTTTTATACAGAGTATCAGAAGACTTTAGTAACCAAAGCTACAGGTATTTTTATACAGAGTATCAGAAGACTTTGGTCACCAAAGCTACAGGTATTTTTATACAGAGTATCAGAAGACTTTGGTCACCAAAGCTACCGGTATTTTTATACAGAGTATCAGAAGACTCTAGTCATCAAATTTACAGGTATTTTTATACAGAGTATCAGAAGACTTTAGTCACCAAAGCTACATGTATTTTTATACAGATTATCAGAAGACTTTAGTCACCAAAGCTAAAGGTATTATTATACAGAGTATCAGAATACTTTAGTCAATAAAGCTACAGGTATTTTTATACAGAGATTATCAGAAGACTTTATTCAACAAAGCTACAGGTATGTTTATACAGAGTATCAGAAGACTTTAGTCACCAAAGCTACAGGTATTTTTATACAGAGTAACAGAAGACTTTAGTCACCAAAGCTACAAGTATTTTTATACAGAGTATCAGAAGACTTTAGTCACCAAAGCTACAGGTATTTTTATACAGAGTATCAGAAGACTTTAGTCACCAAAGCTACATGTATTTTTATACAGAGTATCAGAAGACTTTAGTCACCAAAGCTACAGGTATTTTTATACAGAGTATCAGAAGAATTTAGTCACTAAAGCTACAGGTATTTTTATACAGAGTATTAGAAGACTTTAGTCACCAAAGCTACAGGTATTTTTATACAGAGTATCAGATGACTTTAGTCACCAAAGCTACAGTTATTTTTATACAGAGTATTAGAAGACTTTAGTCACCAACGTTACAGGTATTTTTATACAGAGTATCAGAAGACTTTAGTCACCAAAGCTACAGGTATTTTAATACAGAGATTATCAGAACACTTTATTCAACAAAGCTACAGAGTTTTTTATACAGAGTATCGGAAGACTTTAGTCAAAAAAGCTACAGGTATTTTTATACAGAGTATCAGAAGACTTTAGTCACCAAAGCTACAGGTATTTTTATACAGAGTATCAGAAGAATTTAGTCACCAAAGCTACAGGTATGTTTATACAGAGTATCAGAAGACTTTAGTCACCAACGTTACAGGTATTTTTATACAGAGTATCAGAAGAATTTAGTCACTAAAGCTACAGGTATTTTTATACAGAGTATCAGAAGACTTTAGTAAAAAAATCTACAGGTATTTTTATACAGAGTATCAGAAGACTTTAGTCACCAAAGCAACAGGTATTTTTATACAGAGTATCAGAAGACTTTAGTCACCAAAGCTACAGGTATTTTTATACAGAGTATCAGAAGACTTTAGTCACTAAAGCTACAGGTATTTTTATACAGATTATCAGAAGAATTTAGTCACTAAAGCTACAGGTATTTTTATACAGAGTATCAGAAGACTTTAGTCAACAAAGCTATAGGTATTTTTATACAGAGTATCAGAAGACTCTAGTCACCAAAGCTACAGGTATTTTTATACAGAGTATCAGAAGACTTTTTTCAACAAAGCTACGGGTATTAGTATACAGAGTATCAGAAGACTTTGGTCACCAAAGCTTCAGGTACTTTTATACAGAGTATCAGAAGACTCTGGTCACCAAAGCTACAGGTATTTTTATACAGAGTATCAGAAGACTTTAGTCACCAAAGCTACAGGTATTTTTATACAGAGTATCAGAAGACTTTGGTCACCAAAGCTACAGGTATTTTTATACAGAGTATCAGAAGACTTTGGTCACCAAAGCTACCGGTATTTTTATACAGAGTATCAGAAGACTCTAGTCACCAAAGCTACAGGTATTTTTATACATAGTATCAGAAGACTTTAGTCATCAAATTTACAGGTATTTTTATACAGAGTATCAGAAGACTTTAGTCACCAAAGCTACATGTATTTTTATACAGAGTATCAGAAGACTTTAGTCACCAAAGCTAAAGGTATTATTATACAGAGTATCAGAATACTTTAGTCACCAAAGCTACAGGTATTTTTATACAGAGATTATCAGAAGACTTTATTCAACAAAGCTACAGGTATGTTTATACAGAGTATCAGAAGACTTTAGTCACCAAAGCTACAGGTATTTTTATACAGAGTAACAGAAGACTTTAGTCACCAAAGCTACAAGTATTTTTATACAGAGTATCAGAAGACTTTAGTCACCAAAGCTACAGGTATTTTTATACAGAGTATCAGAAGACTTTAGTCACCAAAGCTACAGGTATTTTTATACAGAGTATCAGAAGACTTTAGTCATCAAAGCTACAGGTATTTTTATACAGAGTATCAGAAGACTTTAGTCACCAAAGCTACAGGTATTTTTATACAGAGTATCAGAAGACTTTAGTCACTAAAGCTACAGGTATTTTTATACAGAGTATCAGAAGACTTTAGTCACCAAAGCTACAGGTATTTTTATACAGAGTATCAGAAGACTTTGGTCACCAAAGCTACAGGTATGTTTATACAGAGTATCAGAATACTTTGGTCACCAAAGCTACAGTTATTTTATACAGAGTATCAGAAGACTTTAGTCACCAAAGCTACAGGTATTTTTATACAGAGTATCAGAAGACTTTAGTCACCAACGTTACAGGTATTTTTATACAGAGTATCAGAAGAATTTCGTCACTAAAGCTAAAGGTAATTTTATACAGAGTATCAGAAGACTTTAGTAAAAAAATCTACAGGTATTTTTATACAGAGTATCAGAAGACTTTAGTCACCAAAGCAACAGGTATTTTTATACAGAGTATCAGAAGACTTTAGTCACCAAAGCTACAGGTATTTTTATACAGAGTATCAGAAGACTTTAGTCACTAAAGCTACAGGTATTTTTATACAGATTATCAGAAGAATTTAGTCACTAAAGCTACAGGTATTTTTATACAGAGTATCAGAAGACTTTAGTCACCAAAGCTACAGGTATTTTTATACAGAGTATCAGAAGACTTTAGTACAAAAATCTACAGGTATTTTTATACAGAGTATCAGAAGACTTTAGTCACCAAATCTACAGGTATTTTTATACAGAGTATCAGAAGACTTTAGTCACCAAAGCAACAGGTATTTTTATACAGAGTATCAGAAGACTTTAGTCACCAAAGCTACAGGTATTTTTATACAGAGTATCAGAAGACTTTAGTCACCAAAGCTACAGGTATTTTTATACAGAGTATCAGAAGACTTTAGTCACCAAAGCTACAGGTAATTTTATACAGAGTATCAGAATAATTTAGTCACTAAAGCTACAGGTATTTTTATACAGAGTATTAGAAGACTTTAGTCACCAAAGCTACAGGTATTTTTATACAGAGTATCAGATGACTTTAGTCACCAAAGCTACAGTTATTTTTATACAGAGTATTAGAAGACTTTAGTCACCAACGTTACAGGTATTTTTATACAGAGTATCAGAAGACTTTAGTCACCAAAGCTACAGGTATTTTAATACAGAGATTATCAGAAGACTTTATTCAACAAAGCTACAGAGTTTTTTATACAGAGTATCGGAAGACTTTAGTCAAAAAAGCTACAGGTATTTTTATACAGAGTATCAGAAGACTTTAGTCACCAAATCTACAGGTATTTTTATACAGAGTATCAGAAGACTCTGGTCACTAAAGCTACAGGTATTTTTATACAGAATATCAGAAGACTTTAGTCAAAAAAGCTACAGGTATTTTTATCCAGAAAAATCAGAAGACTTTAGTCAACAAAGCTATAGGTATTTTTATACAGAGTATCAGAAGACTCTAGTCACCAAAGCTACAGGTATTTTTATACAGAGTATCAGAAGACTTTTTTCAACAAAGCTACGGGTATTAGTATACAGAGTATCAGAAGACTTTGGTCACCAAAGCTTCAGGTACTTTTATACAGAGTATCAGAAGACTCTGGTCACCAAAGCTACAGGTATTTTTATACAGAGTATCAGAAGACTTTAGTAACCAAAGCTACAGGTATTTTTATACAGAGTATCAGAAGACTTTGGTCACCAAAGCTACAGGTATTTTTATACAGAGTATCAGAAGACTTTGGTCACCAAAGCTACCGGTAGTTTTATACAGAGTATCAGAAGACTCTAGTCATCAAATTTACAGGTATTTTTATACAGAGTATCAGAAGACTTTAGTCACCAAAGCTACATGTATTTTTATACAGATTATCAGAAGACTTTAGTCACCAAAGCTAAAGGTATTATTATACAGAGTATCAGAATACTTTAGTCAATAAAGCTACAGGTATTTTTATACAGAGATTATCAGAAGACTTTATTCAACAAAGCTACAGGTATGTTTATACAGAGTATCAGAAGACTTTAGTCACCAAAGCTACAGGTATTTTTATACAGAGTAACAGAAGACTTTAGTCACCAAAGCTACAAGTATTTTTATACAGAGTATCAGAAGACTTTAGTCACCAAAGCTACAGGTATTTTTATACAGAGTATCAGAAGACTTTAGTCACCAAAGCTACATGTATTTTTATACAGAGTATCAGAAGACTTTAGTCACCAAAGCTACAGGTATTTTTATACAGAGTATCAGAAGAATTTAGTCACTAAAGCTACAGGTATTTTTATACAGAGTATTAGAAGACTTTAGTCACCAAAGCTACAGGTATTTTTATACAGAGTATCAGATGACTTTAGTCACCAAAGCTACAGTTATTTTTATACAGAGTATTAGAAGACTTTAGTCACCAACGTTACAGGTATTTTTATACAGAGTATCAGAAGACTTTAGTCACCAAAGCTACAGGTATTTTAATACAGAGATTATCAGAACACTTTATTCAACAAAGCTACAGAGTTTTTTATACAGAGTATCGGAAGACTTTAGTCAAAAAAGCTACAGGTATTTTTATACAGAGTATCAGAAGACTTTAGTCACCAAAGCTACAGGTATTTTTATACAGAGTATCAGAAGACTCTGGTCACCAAAGCTACATGTATTTTTATACAGAGTATCAGAAGACTTTAGTCACCAAAGCTACAGGTATTTTTATACAGAGTATCAGAAGACTCTGGTCACCAAAGCTACAGGTATTTTTATACAGAGTATAAGAAGACTTTAGTCATCAAAGCTACAGGTATTTTTATACAGAGTATCAGAAGACTTTAGTCACCAAAGCTACAGGTATTTTTATACAGAGTATCAGAAGACTTTAGTCACTAAAGCTACAGGTATTTTTATACAGAGTATCAGAAGACTTTAGTCACCAAAGCTACAGGTATTTTTATACAGAGTATCAGAAGACTTTGGTCACCAAAGCTACAGGTATTTTTACACAGATTATCAGAATACTTTGGTCACCAAAGCTACAGTTATTTTATACAGAGTATCAGAAGACTTTAGTCACCAAAGCTTCAGGTATTTTTATACAGAGTATCAGAAGACTTTAGTCACCAACGTTACAGGTATTTTTATACAGAGTATCAGAAGAATTTCGTCACTAAAGCTAAAGGTAATTTTATACAGAGTATCAGAAGACTTTAGTCACCAAAGCTATAGGTGTTTTTTTATATAGAGTATAAGAAGACTTTAGTCACCAAAGCTACAGGTATTTTTATACAGAGTATCAGAAGACTTTGGTCACCAAAGCTACATGTAAATTTTACAGAGAGTTTCAGAATACTTTGGTCACCAAAGCTACAGTTATTTTTATACAGAGTATCAGAAGACTTTTGTCACCAAAGCTACAGGTATTTTTATACAGAGTATCAGAAGACTTTAGTCACCAACGTTACAGGTATATTTATACAGAGTATCAGAAGAATTTAGTCACTAAAGCTACAGGTATTTTTATACAGAGTATCAGAAGACTTTAGTCACCAAAGCTACAGGTATTTTTATACAGAGTATCAGAAGACTTTAGTCATCAAAGCTACAGGTATTTTTATACAGAGTATCAGAAGACTTTAGTCACCAAAGCTACAGGTATTTTTATACAGAGTGTCAGAATACTTTGGTCACCAAAGTCACAGTTATTTTTATACAGAGTATCAGAAGACTTTAGTCACCAAAGCTACAGGTATTTTTATACAGAGTATCAGAAGACTTTAGTCACCAACGTTACAGGTATTTTTATACAGAGTATCAGAAGAATTTAGTCACTAAAGCTACAGGTAATTTTATACAGAGTATCAGAAGACTTTGGTCACCAAAGCTACATGTATTTTTATACAGAATATCAGAAGACTTTAGCCAAAAAAAGCTACAGGTATTTTTATACAGAATATCAGAAGACTTTAGTCAACAAAGCTATAGGTATTATTTTTATACAGAGTATCAGAAGACTCTAGTCACCAAAGCTACAGGTATTTTTATACATAGTATCAGAAGACTTTATTCAACAAAGCTACAGGTATTAGTATACAGAGTATCAGAAGACTTTGGTCACAAAAGCTACAGGTATAAATGATGAATGTAAAAAATTACCTTACTAAGTAGTGGTCTGGTCAGTGTGGAAAAACCACTGAGATGCAGCAACTATAGCACTGGCTTTGTTTATATTTAAATAATTCAGTTTTAGACAAAATTGTCTTAAAATGTTGCGTCAGCCTATCCTCTCTTTATCTCTCTCTCTCTCTCTCTCTCTCTCTCTCTCTCTCTCAAACTTGATCTCAACCACTGAGAAGCAGCAACTATAGCGCTGACTTTGTTTACAATAAAATAATTCATTTTCAGAAATCTTAGTTCGCGGGTGTAAAAAAAAATATACGATTGGTAACGCATTGATGAAATCCTCTAAAAATGTTTCGTCAGCCTTTTCTCTGAGACCGCAGCGACGCGCGATTTCTTCGTATGTATGTATATATATATATATATATATATATATATATATATATATATATATATATATATATATATATATATATATATATATAACACTGGATACTAGTCGCTTTCTACGGAATCCTGACCATTGGTGTTAGTTTGATGGCAGCAAATCTTGAAGGAACTGTTGTACAGGTAAGTTTTGCATTTAGTCTATATAAATAAAATGTAGTACTTAGATGTATATTTAAGTACCGATTTATTTAGTAATACGTTTATACTTTGCTGAGCTGATGTTTCTAATGTCTGGTGTGTGTGGTTGTGATGTTCCTAATGTCTGGTGTGAAGACACTTAAAGACATTTTCTGTCTACCGCCAGGCGTCGCTGTCACTGACAGGTGCTGTGGAGGGGCCGCTGCTAGGACTGTTTGTACTGGGTGCTTTCTTCCCCTGCTCCAACAGTTACGTAAGTTTGGCTTAGCGCCGTTTTACGTTTCTGATCGGTTTTAATTTGGTTATTTTAATCGGTTTTAATTCGGTTATTTTGATTGGTTTAACACCGGATTACGTGGTAAAACCTTATTTAAGGTGGGTTGCATACCGTAATGTTGAAGATCTTGTAAAACACACATTAAGCAACCTACAACATCAATATATCTCCAACACACAGTCATTCAACATACAAAATTAATGAAGTAGCCATAATTAAATCTATAAAATCGCGTGATCTTTAAAGTTTCATTAATTATGAAGTTGCAAAAAGTTTACTCTGTGAACAAAAAATTATGAATACGCGTGCAGCGAACCATGTAATAATTAATTTATTAAGTTGTAAGTTTCTATGTCACAATCAATTTATAATTTTTTTTCTTGCACCCCACAGGGCGCCATATCAGGAGCTGTAGTTGCTGTAGCACTGAGTATGTGGGTGTCCATTGGCTCCTATGTCTACGGCTTGCATTTACCATCTAAACCATTTCCTAATGGGACGTGTATGGCATATGTCAATGTGTCCGCCATGTCACCTGTCACTGACATGGCATCTACGGGAGCCATGTCAACTACAACAATGTTAGGTTTGGATGACACGTTAGCTGGAGAAAGGTAAAGAAAATATTTTTTAGTTGTTGCAGTATTTCACACGCCATCAGACTAAATGACAAAGTTATATTTTCTTACACGTTATCATATAACATGACCAGTTACACCAATGTTAGTTTTTGACAGGCATCACGTGATCACAGAATTTAACACATTTTAGGATTTAACACGTCTTTATACAATATAGAAAATTGTAGGTTTTAACACATTATCACATAGGCCTAATATAACAAATTTTAGTTTGTTACACATCATTACACCATAAGTTCAATGATTTTCTTCAAATACATTACATTGCAAATCTGTTTATATAATTACAAAACAGACGTTCTTAACCATGCTTCGCTCGAACTCTAGGGATTCGTTGAGTCAATCTATGGGTCCTGCCGTAACACAATCGTATAATTTTATTGCTTACATCAAATTTTGGTATCATAAACGTTTAACTAATGCACAATTTATTTTTATTGTTTGTTCCTACAGGGAGGGGATTGAGATTATCTACGGCTTATCTTACCTGTGGTTCTGTACTCTCGGCATGATCTGTGTGCTAGTGGTTGGACTCCCCATTAGTTTTATCACAGGTAAATACAAGTACAATGTTTTTTAATAACAAGTGATTTTTTTCAATAAATAAACATTTCTTTACAACCACAAACACCAATACAAACACAAAGAAAAAACAAACGAAAAAGCAAACGAAAACAAACCAAATGCAAACGCAAACCAAAACACAACACAACACAACCACAACACGAACACTACACAACACAACACAACACAACACAACGGCTAGTATTATATCAAATGGTATATCTTCTTGTAGTTTGGTGCATTGTGTATAAAAGAGCTTTCTGGTGTGACCGACAAAAACGAATTCCTCTTCGTGCGCAAAAAAGGACAGACAAAATGAATAGGCAAAAATAAAATACACAAATAATAACCTGCGGGATCTCTCGTTCCCGAATAAAGAGGTCTTTTGTTACTTCACCTGTCTTTGATTGAAAATAATCAGAAGAAAACAATTGAAAATAATAAGAAGAAAACAGTACGATCAGTGTATGGAATATAAGGCAGTATTAAAAATACCAACTACATTGCACTTAATCAATCCGCGCTATTTTTTTTCCTAACAACAAAACAAAGTAATAAAAAGTAAATTCTTCCCCCCCCCCCCCCTTGATTTTATGTTTTTTTAAGGGAAATAGCTGTGTTTTCCTAATCAAGGAACGTAATGAGCGCTGAAGGACTAAATGCAAATACATTTCAGACACAATTAGAAATTTTATAAAAGTTGATAAAGTTTTTTTAAATTTTATGTAATGTTTATAATTGAAAATTATTATTTTAAGTATGTAAAATGAAAACTGTTTTTAAAGACTTTCAATATTAATTTTTTAACTCATAAATTTAGACCATGAGCACTTTAATAATCTAACACTTGAATCCATGGAAGTATCGTTTTTTCTTATATTCCTTTGTAATCCACGACATACAAACATACAGAATTAAACTTTATATATTAGATTATTATAGCTATAATGTATTAGGTTTTATGAAGATTTTTAAAACATTTGGTGTGTGAATTACTGTGGCGTAAAAAATTGATTTATTTGCCTTCGGGGTTATATAAAATATAGATTGCTGTTGTTTTAAAGTATGTTGAAAGAGATAAAACTTATATTTGGTTCAAACTTGAAAATTAGTGAATGGTTGTTTTTTGTTGTTCTTTTTTAATTGTAACCTTCCTGCAATTCTCTGAAACGTTGTAGAATCTAAACGTGAAAGTAGATTCTAACAGCTAAACCAGGGGAAGTAAATTCTGTTGTTTTTCCCCCAGGATCAAAGTCAGCAAGTGCTATCCCGGCTGAATATCAGATACATTTGTTCACACGGAATAAGGTTTACATTTGTTTTTCTTTAATTAAATCTAGATAGTCTCCACATAATAATTATTGTCATTTTCTTCAAAATCAACTATGCAAATATTACACATGTGGCTAGGATATTTTTAAACAACTAATCGTAGAATAATTATTTTAAAACATTTAAAATATTTTTCTATTTGCTATGTCGATGGATTCTTTGTATATTAATAACAAATCAAACTATTAAAAAAAATTTAAAACAAGTATAATAAACGCTATAAGGTAATGGCACTGCTTTATGGAGGCCACTATGGTATTGAATGTAATGGTTTTTAAGCTAGTTATTAGGTGATACGTTTATTATTGGCGACATCTACATCAGATGGTCGGTACAATTTTGTTCATATGTCTGGACCTCATTAACTGATGACCTCATTAATTGATGACCTCATTAAATGTTGAAACTCATTAAATGATGACCTCATTAACCGATGACCTCATTAACTGATCACCTCATTAACTGATGACTTCATTAACTGATGTCCTCATTAACTGATGTCCCCTAGATGTGAACCCCAAATTTTGTGTTTGTTTGCTAGCCGTGTAAGAACGTGTCCCTAACAGACGAGAATGTTGAACAGATGTTGGTACCAGCTTCACCTGAGGGTCTACATCCAGGTGTGTCCGTTGTGTTGGTGGTGTGCTATTGTGAAATGTGGTTATTGTGTGGTTGTGGTTGTAGTTTTGGTTGTGTTGTGGTAGTGTTGGTGGAGTGTGGTTGTGCTGTGTTTGTGTTGTGGTTGTTTTGTGCTTGTGTGTGTGGTTGTGTGTCTGTTGTGTGTGGTTGTGTGTGGTTGTGTTGAGGTTTTGTTATGGTTGTGTGTGTGGCTGTGTGGTTGTGTTGTAGTTGTGGTTGTGTGTTGTGGTTGTGTTGTGGTTTTGTTGTGGTTGTGTTGTGGTTGTGTTGTGGTTGTGTTGTAGTTGTGTGTGTGGTTGTGTTGTGGTTGTGTTGCGGTTGTGTTGTGGATGTGTTGTGGTTGTGTTGTAGTTGTCGTGTTGTGTGTGAGGTTATGTTGTGGTTGTATTGCGGTTGTGTTGCGGTTGTGTTGTGGATGTGTTGTGGTTGTGTGTGTGGTGTTATGTGTGGTTCTGTTGTGTGTGGTTGTGTTGTGGTGTTGTGTTGTGTGTGGTTGTGTTGTGATTGCGTTTGTGGTTGTGTTGTGGGGGTAGGGTGGTGGGGAGGGGGGTCTTTTATCTAACAACGTGTCTTTAAACTAATTCGTCACATAAAGCGGATTCTTTATAATGCACTTTTGGTATGTTACAGAGACTTTGGTTTATGATTATCTTTTATGTTTACTGAACTATAATGTGTGATTGTTTTGTTTAAATTTGCTGTTGTTGATTTTCAGCAAATGATACAGCGACACCGCTGGTTAGTTTTTATGGCGATAGGACGACGAAGAGGCCTTAAAAGTAGATATATATGTTACTAAATCTAATACAAATGGAATAAAATGTTGAAAAAAATCAGTTTAATTGTCTTATTATCTCTCTGTAAAACTAAAAGAAAGCTATGATATAGCATCAAGGGATCAATCTAACACACAACATACACTGTATTGACACAGGGGCGTCACTAGGTCGGGTGTCACCCAGTCGAGACGGCACCCCCCGCTCCTACCTTGTGACGCCATTGTGTTGACCATTGCCTGTCGGCCTAGGGCGTCCTCCATGACATTTCAGAATCCAAAAACTGTTGGTTTAATTTAACATTGCTCGTAAATCAAATTAATCATTAAATTAAATGCCATTAATCCGTTTCTGACCCCAAAATACCACCCCAGTTGTTGTTGTTTTTTATAAGAAAAGTATTTGTAAATGATAAGTATTGTTTTAAAGCATAGTTAAGGATAAAGCAAAGAAATATAGTGGTTTTGATACAGTGTATTTACCTTAAAAATAAGCCAACTTGAGCTTACGGAGGATGTTGGTGGAGCTGTAGGCTTTAGGTGGGGGAGATGGGCGGAGGAGCTTCACTCCGTTCACTTACTCACTGTTAATTCTAAGCTCTTTAGATCACGAACTTGTTACACTCTAAAGTCACAACACTACATTTTATCGCTAAGCTAAGGAACTTCGCTGAACACAAGTGAACCTAAATATTACTAAGTAATGTTTTGTTACTTTCGCTTAATTTCCGTCACCGCTTTTGTCTTCGATGGTCTTTGCTTTATTTGAACAGGCTGTTAAAATAACCTATCCAAGAGGTTTTTTTTCCTCCCTTTCATAAAGTTTCGGAAATGAGTTAGGTAAGCTTCATTCAATAGTTCAGATGCAAAATCAGTTGCAACTTTTTCAGGGTTTTCCACAAACCGTTAAAACCGCTACTCCGGTTACTCGTATCTTAAATTTATCTCGTATGTCAAAGCAAAATTTTGCTCGCCTAACAGCTAGTATCTTAAAAAAAAAGGGGGGGGGGGGGGGCACTCGTATGTCGAGGTACTGCAGCACTGTTATATTAAGTCAGCTGTGAGTTGATACTGACGACAGAATTAAATTTTAAATCAGATGAAAACAAATGATGTCATTTATTGCTTGTTGGGATTTTTTTAAAAGTTCCTATCTAATATTATTTAATTTGAAATTTAATCAAAATGTAAACATAATAATAAATGAAATATTTTATCACATAGTCTACTTGACTACTGATTAATAAAATTAGTAGAGTTTTTGTGTGTGTGATACATAAGGGTGAATAATTATATTTTTAAATCTGGAAAAAATATTTAAAGAGTGTACTCCCTTTGTTATAAACTTTTTACATAGCACTGTTAGCAAATTATTATAATACAACCCTTCGGACGAAAGCACACTTTTGTACATTTTGTGACCAGAGCACACATCTGTGATTATGTTTATGTGATTATGTGACCAGGGCACACATATGTGATTATATGACCAGAATACACATCTGTGATTATGTGACCAGTGCACACATATCTGACTAGAGCACACATATGTGACACGGAAACTAAATACCGCTAATGTATGTGAGAAACATTTGTCTTCAGTTCGTGTAGCAACTTTTTACAGTTATATATGTTACGGTCAAAAGACAAAGAGCTTAACACTTCTAGTATATTTCGTACATTGGCCGGTCAATGCGCGCACTGACCGGGATTTCATGTCCAATGTCCGATACAGGCTACGTGCGATGGCGTTTTAATTATTCTGGCTGTAGTTTTATTGTGATTAACGTATTGCGTTGCACGTGTTTGTATAGCATGCAGAGTTTCTTCCAGGCATCTCTTCGGCAGAAGCCCCCCTTCCCAGAGAGACCCTTCCCGGCGCCCTCAAACTTTCAATTTGTTTTTCCAACCCATTTTGGCGCCACCCTAAGGTCGGCGCCCGGGGACATATGTTCCCCCCCCCCCCCCCCCCCCCCCGAAAATTCAAGTGCCCCCTTCCATGGAGAAAAAAAGTCTGGAAGAAACACTTATAGCATTCTATATGCCTATATGCAATGCGAATAGTTTCCAATATTGGAAATATTTACTAACAGTGCAGCATAGATAAAACATCGTGGACATATATTTATATAACACAAAAATGTGGGTAAATGAGTGTGTGTAGTGGGGTGTATGTGGACTAGGCTCGAATGTTTTTGCGAAACGGAACATGGTGTTTTAAAACAGCTGTATTCATGAAGTGAGTTTTCCTTTCTGCAAGAAATGAACGGCTCACATGGGGGCAGTTATCCATCAGCTGCCATTCACATCGGGGACAGTTATCCATCAGCTGTCATTCACATCGGAGACAGTTATCCACCAGCTGTCATTCACATCGGAGACAGTTATCAGTCAGCTGTCATTCACATGGGGGACAGTTATCCATCAGCTACCCTTTGAAAAGTTGACTACTTAAATGTACTGAAATCAACATTCGTTCTTACGAGCCTCCACCCTTGCAGGAATATCATCAGCGGACTTTAAAGAAGTTAGGGTTAGTCAGGTTGTTACAAGAAAATACTAATTATGCCGTAATGATTAGAAAATAAAAGTCATCAAGTCAATAATTTATGACACAAACTTTTCACTGATTTATTGATCTGGTATATTATTCACATCAATGAGTTCACAGTTTTCAATGTAGTAGCGCTTACAACTAACAAACAACAGAAAATTGTAAATTATCTTTTGAAAAATTATAATAATAAACAAATTGTTAAACATTGACAAGAAATGTGTGAAGAAAGAAGGAGAGAAAGGAAAAAAAAAACATAAAAGAAGAAAACAAAAAAGCAACAACCATTGGAAAATGGCAAATGAAAGTGCGTGCTATTTGAACGATTCAGATCAGTAGAAAAAATTGTGTGTGTGTGAATAGCAAACACTAGCCAGGTGCTAACTGAGTTCTCAGGTCAAATATTATATATAGAAATATAGAATTTGAAGAAAAATGTAAATACAAGGCATGTACAATAAGAAATATTTTATGTTTGTAGATTTCTTAGCCAGAGTTTTTCTATCTATAAAATATGAACACTTGTCATTCAAAGCTTGATTAGATGTACAAGCATTACATCACGGCATAGCACCAGCCCTTTAAGTAAGCAACCTCAAATCTTGAAAACAAATTTAAGAAAAAAATCTTTTGTATTCATTTGTGACATTTCAGAAAGAATTTTCTTGAGCATAATAAAGCAATCAATATTTAAAACATCTCCGCTAAGCTAGTTATTGTGGTATTCTACTGATTGACAACATTTGGTTTAAATGCACAATTTTTTGTTGTTGTAATAATACTTATATTTTATGTAACTGTTTCAATTCAAGTATTAGGGTACCTATGCAATTTTTTAACCAACAGAACACAAATATTAAAAACTAAAAAAAGGAAATGAAACAATACAGTTTTTCACAATTTGCCCTAAACAATATAAATTGCCTTTGCTCAACTTTTAAAAAAGTAAAAAAATAAATAGAAATTAAATAAAATAACAATGATAATAATCAATGAATAAAGTGTTTTAAAACTATATATAATCATAGTCAAACTATTATTTCAATGTATATCATATACTCAGTATTCTATACATTCATTGGTGTACACACCTCTTATTTACACAAGAAAAAAGCAACCTAAGGATTACACAGACAGCAAGGCTTATCATTTTGTTTGAACTTTAGGAGAAAAAACAGCTTTAGAAAGTTACAAATATCCACACACCTAGCATCCAGGATCATGCAAAAAAAAAACATGGATACATGGATATAATCCATTGCAAAAAAGACATTACAGATGAAAGAGTTGACATATTAAAACACAGATTCTTGTGCCGACAAATTTTGTTAAAAAATATTTGTTTACTGTCATCAATACATGGTTAAAAACTCACCAACTCACACTAAAACCAGCTCGGCCTGACTTTCATTAGCTCTCAATTGAAAATTTAAAATATTACAACTTATGGGAATAAATATTTATTCTAAACATTTATTCGATCAATGTCTTGTTCATTATTGTGTATACATGCTTAGAATTTAGTTGAGGAAAAAAAAATTTTACAAGCTACAAAATTAAAAAGTTAAAAACCAGACTTTGGCCATTACAACATACAGTGGCGCCTTTGTCTACTATGGAACTACAACTGTCCCGCTCATTTGATTGTGCCTGGTAAAATTTCAACCATGCATCAGAGACAGACGTTGCATATACACACACATAAAAGAGCTCCGTGCCAAACAACACATGTTGCGGACACGCACACAATTCCTCACATGGGCAACCACAATTTCCTGTGTCACACAACCATGACTTGTTTCACGGGGAAGTAGGGAGGGGGGGGGGGGGGGGGGTAATTAATTTCATGCCACCCCTAGATTTAAATTTTCTTTATTCTCTCTATTATGTTTCGTTAGTCTGACATTTCTACACATGCTAATTTCTGGTACTTGTTTACTGTAAAAACTAAAAAATTCTCAACTTTAAGGAGAAGAACTGAACGTTGTTGAGAAATATTGAGCCAGGAAATCTGATTGAGCCAGCTGGGTTTGAATACAATCTTTTCCCTTTGAGCATTGAAGCAAGACTGAGAGATGGTGAATGAGCCACCAAAAACGTTTCTTGCACTTTCTTCTCTATACCCGTAAGCAAGATTTGGTAAGCAAGATTTGGTAAGCAAGATTTGGACGGCCTCTACACACTTGACACAACTACTGCTGGTTTCTGTCAGTTGTAGTCACACTACATTTTACTTGACCTTACACATTTTCTTTAGGTAAATAAAAAATTCACAAATATAAAGATGGAGAAAAATATCTAGAAGTGACCAAAGTTTTCCAACTGAATTCACCCGACAAAATATTTTTAAAATCTCCACTTTTGTGTGGCCTATAAGAAACTGTAATTGATGTGAGTCTACGAGTATGTCACCTATAACTTGCTACGGCTGTCATTACATATAAATTTACAGCTGAATTATTAAGCTTTCCAGTGCCACATAGGTTTTACCTGTACAATTTCAGTAATTATCATTTGGATAAATCTATAAAATGCAAAAACATCATGTTATTTGGGTTTTGTCATTTAGTTTGGCCTAAACACCCACTGTCTCTGCACTTTCACACATGCCCATTCCATACTTTCATTCACTTGAATTTTGCTCAATCAAGTATTCAAGTCCCACCACAAAATTAGCTTATAGATTAACAAGAAGGCAGATAAACATTAGACAACTCTGTTCAAAGAACATAAATATAAAAACATAAACCTTGACAATCATACAGACATGCCCATATGATGGATAAAGAAGCAATCAGACTCCTATGTTAGTCACAAGTACAACAAGAATTTATGTAATAGAGGCCTCAATCATTTCTAGATGTTAATTCACAAGTAAATCAACAGATAAAAATTTTTTTAGTTTAAAAAATTACATTCTTTCTACAATGGAATAAAGAAACTACTATCTTGTATGGCTATAGAAAAAATGTCATCTACTTAGTTGTACATTTAACAGCATAACAGAACAAATGCACTGATGAAAAGGTTCTGCCCTTGATACAAGTCAACAGTTCAATGAGACACCTTGATTAGAGAAAAATCTTTGTGGAAATGAAAAACTTGTGCTCAATTTTTATTAGCCGAAACAAAATTAAAAGTTAAATAAGAGCATACTCATATCTGTAAAAACAAGAATACTATTTTAGATTTAAATAATTATATGAATTACGGCTACAAAAAAAAAAAGCTAATCTACATCACAAAGATTTTTTCTCTCAAAATCACAAGCTTCTCATTCCTGTGAAAGAAATGATAAGGCAAGGCAGCCCCAGAGGGCTAGAAGTGACGTGCCAAGAGCAAACAGATGGAAGTTTGGAGCCCATGAGGTCTGCTACCCGTCTGATACTTACAACTATTGAGTAGAGGATGCAAGTTGAGCTTAGAGATTGACATGGTCCATGGGATGTAAGACATTCATGCTGGGTATAACGCTCACATCTCGACCTGCACTCAGGGAACAACAAATTATGGCAGGCCTAGTAAGTATAAAAAATATACATAGACTATCATCTCTTTAGGATTGTTTTAAATGCTTAACACTAAAACACGACATGAGAAAAAAAAATTTCATGTCTAACATGATAAACAGTTCCAAAACAAATCTCTATCAAATTCTTTTCTAAACACTATTGTAATGTTGGTCTAACCACACGTTTGAAATTTTTTTAAAAATGTATACACTGTGACCTCAAGGCAATGAAAATGTTCATGTGCCATAAAACTATTTACAAGGACATTATAACATGTCCCCAACACAAGCAATGGAAAAAATTAGAGTTACGATACATCATTTTTCTGCCTTCTAAACGAGAAATCAAACTAAAATGTTACTGGTACATCACCTTTCTACACTCTAAATTAAGAAATATAAAATGTATGTTTTTAAATTGCACATTTGTTTTCACTATAGTTTTTCTTTAACACAATATAAAAGCTAATTTCAGTTTTAAGATGAATAAATTGAATTATTTAGCTATCAAGTTATTTGCATTAAGCGTTGTGCTAATCTTAGCATCAAGATTTGAAAATGGAAATTTCTGTCATTGAAGAGATAGAATAGAGCTAAGTAATACTGAAAATCATTTGTCTCATGTCGTGATTCTAAATGGTGGACACATTGCATTGTACACACATGAACGCCATTAGACAACCACCTGCAAATGGTTTGTTTTTCAATCGTCATGAAAAAATGTATGATCACTCACTCACATAAAACATTCAACATTTTTGTAATATATTCAACAAGAAAATAGTCCATAAAATGTTTTTTTTTAATTCTACATACTTTTAACAAGTCATAATTCATGAGCATTCCACTATCATTCACACTTCTGCTCTAAGTTTTTGTCACATATTAAAAGTAACTCACACAACTGAAAATCATTTTCACTTTTTTCATTATAGTTCAGAAGGGAAAAAAAAACAAAAAAAAAAAATAAACAACAATCATTTTTTGTTTTTTAATTGATTAAAATTGCACATGAAAAAATAGTGTTATAAAAAGGGTAAATGTTACAGAGCTATTATAATTATCTGTGAGAAACATTTTGATGCAATGAGTTTTATCAACCTCAATCCAGTATGTATTTCAAACACTGATGGTTTGAGTCCAAACAAGAGCAGAAAAATAATTCTCTTCATGTGATAAAGCCAAGGTTAAACAGTTAATCTAAAGCTGGGTAATTACCCCAGCAAAAACAAATATTTCTGCTAATTAATTATAAATACAATTTAATTTTTTTTTTAAACAGGCAAACATGTTTGGTTACACAAATGACCAAGAGCTTGAAATGTTTTCAGATAGAGGGGGAAAAAAGCAATGAAGATATTGATAAAAACATTGAACAGGTTTGTTGTCATAATACATAACATGAATTATACATATTGGTAGGGAAAACCTCATGATGAATCCCCCTACCCTCCCTCCTCCCCCTTGAAACAAAGTGGACAATTTAAAAATTTACACTACTTAATTTCATTATAATAAGAATGACTGGGAGAAAAGGGGGCAATTTGTGATAAGAAAATTATAAAGTATGGGAATTGCACATAATAAATTTCTTAGTAACACTGTATACATAAAAAAAATGTAAAACAAACCAATAAATATTAACTGTCATTAAGAAATCAATGAAACAAATAACTTATAGTGTAAATAAATTAGCCTCTGCCAGACACACATTTCATTGTAATTACAGGTTTATTTCTTCTAAAAAAAATTTCAGAAGGAAATAGTTAAAATTAAAGAATACAAATTTGTAATGGTAAATTTTTAGTAATTTTATAATTTAAAATTGCCACAATAGTTTTAAACATGAATGTACAGTTTCAAGTTTTATGATATAGTTCTCTTAGATGAAAAGGTTAAAATTATATAGAATTCTTACATAAAAATTTTGTAACAAACTAGTTTTATTAGTAGCTATCTGTTTATAATATATAAATACAATGTGCGTTTTAATTTTAGATTTTATAACATGCATTGAGCTAAAGAAAAAATATAGGATAAATTTATAAATAAATTGAATGTCAATAAAACATGTAAGGAAAGGTGGGCATGCTGAGACATGTTTGTAACTGGTTAGTTTCTAATCCATATGTGTCTGACAGAGTGGTGGCAACAACCAAGCATTGGCTTCAAACAAAGCTATCACGTGCAGTAGACTTACACACACACGCAGTGCTGCAGCACACTAGTTATACAATAATGCAGTGAAATTTGATCCCACAAATTTGAACAATCCTCTAACCCAGACAACAGGAAGATGTAGAAACAATTCCATTAGGCTGTTTGATTCATTCTTTAAAAAAACCTATTATGCTGATCCTGATTAGAATCCATTTTATCGTATATTATAAATTGCTACGACCGGTTTTTGAAATTGGTAACAAATTTATCATTCTTACAAATAGTTATCAACATTTAATATGTAAATTGGCACTAATACTGCTAAATAAAATTTGTATACTGTTATCTTTTTATTGACAAAAATAAAAAAATTATTGTAAAACTGCTAATTTTTAAAACCCATTTTATAAGCATACATGGTAGTTAAATGGCTAATTTTTAAAACCCATTTGATAAGCATACAATGTAGTCCCAAACTAGTCCAATACACAGATACATTTTTTAGTATACATTTTTTATTCTAGAAAATTTTGTGTGATCTGAGTAAATTAGTTCATTTTAATTCAAATGCAAGTGGAAGAAAAAAATGTCAGTTATAGCTTATGTTCTGAAAATTATTTAAAAAATCTGTCACAATTGGTACTATTCAGCATCTCTGCAATACTGTTGTATGAAAAATTTGGTTGTGCTAAAAACAGAAAAAAAAATTTTGAGCAATTTTAGAGAAGAAACACGCCATAAATATTCTATTAATTAAAACCTTGTAGAGTTTGCAGTGTAGAAATGTAGAACTGATGCAAATGTTTTATCATGCACAAAATGACTGACACCAAAAGCCAAACAATTTTGGTTTGCAAAATCTAAGAGCTTGCTGAGAGGAAATCATTTTAGGGTAAATGTTATGTGTGTGCATATAGAGGTATACATACACATATATTCACACATATATAAATTTATGTATGTATAAATTTTAGTATAAATACAACAAGCCCGAATCGGGCAATCAAAACAACACCCACAATTTTCAATAAACTCTCCACAAGCCTCAGATGAGTATACATGAGTTCAAACAGAGAACATAATCTGAAAGTGTATCATATATTGACCTAGCCAACCACACACTCATTATTATATATATATTTAAATATATATATATACATGCACACATATACATACATATGTATACATATATATATATTTATATACATACACATATATATGTACATTTATATACATACACACACAATAAGATATATATATATTTATTAAAACATCAAACAAATCACTTTCTTCACAATAATTATTTATCTTTTTCCAATCAGTTACCCAGCAAGGTGGTTGGTTGAAAAACCTTACAAACAATCATTCATTGAAAACTACTACTGTTTTATAAAGAGCTGTAGTAATAAAAATGATCCAACTGAAAAGACATTAAAATAAACAAAGTAACCACTAGGTCGGTATCATATGGATGATTTGTCATATTTTGTTCCATGCATATCAAACCTTAATAAAAATGTTTTTACTAATGCATGTCTGTATGGATATACATACATATTATATATATGAGCATGTGCCATATACATGTACATGTATATATACATATATACATACACACATATATACACAGCCATATACATATGCATATACATATATACACAAACGTACACACATGTATATATATACATACATACATACACTTATAGTACTGAAATTAAACATGGTGAAAATTTACATAGATTTAATTTGTTGTTTTTTTTTTTAAATCCCTCCTCTCAAATGGCAATCCATTAGAACACAATCTCCACCTGAAGAAAGCCCAGAAACAGAAGTAGAATTAACATGTCCAAGAGAACATTTCAGTGATGATTCAAACACATGGCTTCATCAGCTATCATTCCTAAGCATTAAGACCGTTTCAGAAGATGTTTTTCTTAACAAAATGTATCTAATTTGATTTCTTCAAGACTGGGTGCACAGCTTTACATTATATGTGCAAAAGAAAGAAGTTTTACACAGTGTTGCCTTTATATTCTGGATAGCAGTTGCTTGAGGACAGGATGGTAGGTCCACAGAAATAACCTGTTTGTGCAAACACCAAAACATAAATACATGAACTTTGAACTTGTGAATTCAACCTTGACCTGGGATCCTGAAAGTTTTGCCATGATATTGGTCTCTTCTCAGATGGTGGGTGTCTTTGGATGTGGTGCAACAAGAAAAACAGTTGAGGGGTGGGGGTAGGCATCTGACAGGCCAGTGGGTGGTGATGATGAGTGTAGGGGCGCATGGGTTTACTGAGAGGAAAAAGCTGTCCCCTCGCTCAAACCAAGTTGTATTCTTTCAAATTCAGTTGGAGAATGGTATCCTTCACTGCTGCAAACACGAACCTTATATTTTCAGTATCTAAAATGGAAACAAAAATAACAGTCAGCATTGATTCTTGTATATATTAATGTACAGCATTGAAAGTTAGTAACGCAACATTTCAAAAATGTAAAGTTCATCTCTATGGCTGAATTATACATATTGTGAGGTATGCACTCATTAAAGGATGGTAAAAACAGGGGAAACCTATGGAGCTTAAGAATAAGATAATAAACAATCATAGGTTAATAAAGGATAGGTAGAGTTGAGCTCCTTTCCCCCCCCCCCCCCCCCCCCTCCCACCTGCCTGAAAGAGAATTTTTTTCTTAAGAATCTGCTACTTTGTTGCATAAAAAAAATTCAATTTTTAATTTGTTCAATGTTAACAAGAGTCCATGAGGATGATCGTTTTTTTTTTATTTAAGATTTAATGCTGATCATCTGTAACAATATTTTATTTAACAAAACAAACTATATAACAGTTAAATTGTCCCAAAATTGTAGGGTTTCAATTACACATTTAATTTAAATTAAGAAAAAAGTGGTAGTTTGTTAACCTTACCTGTGGCACAGGTGAAATGAGAGTAGATGATCTTATCTGGATCAGGATTTAGTTCTACAAACATTTTTAAGATGAATTCCCTAGCTGTGCTTGCTTCTTTCTTTGGACCTAAATACAATTTTTTACAGTTATCAGATTTGTTAACAAAGTTGAAAAATTCAAGGTTTCACAATTTAAAATGGATCAGTGAAAGGACCTATTAAATTTAAACATTTTAATAAAAGTGATAATTCTTTTGGTGATTTAATCAACCTATTGAATAATTTTTTTAGTTCCACTTTGAAAATATGTAGTAAATGTTTTGGCGTCAGAAAATAATAAGTTTTGTGACTTGTATCTGTTAAAACAATTTATAACATCTATGAAGCGATGTTCTGTTATTCTAAAGAGTGAGTTTACCATCAAATTCAGGGAAATAGTCTACAAGATGCGAGTGCATAATCTTCTCCTCCAAGAGATCTTTCTTGTTGAGAAAAAGAATGACAGATGAATTCTGGAACCACGGGTATGTGATAATCGTTCTAAACAAGGCTTTGGATTCCTCCATACGGTTCTATGAAAGAAAGACAAACATACATTTTACAGGTTTATCATGATAGCTGGTACAACAACCAATATGTTATGATGTGACAGTATCTTATTTTTCCAAAGTCTGTACTGTGACTTACTTCATTATCCGATTCAACCAAGACCTGATCATATTCACTTAAGGCGACTAAAAACATGATGGACGTTACATTTTCAAAACAATGGATCCACTTCCTGCGTTCTGACCTCTGACCTCCTACATCCACCATTCTGTGGGAAAATTAATTAAAATAAAATTGCAACAAGTTATTGTAGTGAGATTCCTAGTAAACATCAATAAATCATACAATTCCTACTGACTACACAGTGAGCAGTAAAATCAAGGATTTCCACACCAAACATTTCATTTATTATTTTTATCAGGTGCAAAATGTATCCTTCTGGGTTCATATTTTATCTCAGCTTCGGAATCCGACTTTGATCTTGAAGTAGTTTTACTTTAAAATATATAGATATCTGCACAATTTAAGAAACAGGGAATAGCATACATATATTCATAAATTATTGTTTTTACGAACCCATCTAGCTCACTTAATACAAAATTTCCATAGGCAACCACGACCACTCATTCTAGTAACACCCAACTTTCTCCATAAACAAAAAGCTACAAAACAATTTTGAGAGCTTCATCAAGATAAAAATTTATTATTCTTTTAAAACAAGGGAACCAACCAAAATGTCTAGTTAAAAGAACTTTGTTTTTTCATACGTGATTCAGCTATAGCCAACCTAGGACACTGATACTTTCCAACATGGTCGGATGCAGCAAGTGGGTATCCAATGCTTTAAAATCAGTTCTCTTAGCAGGAGTGCTTTTATTTAGCTTTAATGAGTGCGATTCTTTAAAAATTGACTTTAAATTTGTTTCAAGCTAGCATTGCATGTCTCGAATAAGCAAACTAGAGACCCAAACAACAACCAGAAACATATGTCAAGACACCATCTGGATTAGCTCTGTACAATTGAGCCAAAATAAGCACCTGCCCTAAACAAAATAACATTCCTCTAATCCACCACTTTACGCTATTCACAGTATAACAAAACAATAAACCACATCAATCAAAATTTGACAAAATGATATACTGAAAGATTGCAATAAAAGTACAATGTATCTTTTTAACCTATATTGCATAATGTTGCCATATGGCACATACCATTGTGAACACACAAATGAATTAAATTTAGATACACAATAATTATTGTGTTGCAGCCCTTTATTATAATCTCCCTTAAAAAATAATAGCGCCTCTTTTCAGTAGAAGAAAATTTTGTTCCATTTCCAATTTAACTTTAGTGAGCCGGCGGTCTGTCTTATCACCATGGAGGTTGGTATTTTTTAATAACTTTTTTCCATAAAGTTCTGCTTACTTCATTATAAATAAAATATGATATTTCAAAACTATTCTAAATTGTGTATATTCTATTATATATATCATGTAATATGATTTACACACTTATTTAGATTGAAAATGGATTGTAGCTATATGGCATCATATATTTTTTGATTTTCAGTGATTTATCAATGTATTTAGTTATATGCAAAGAAAATAATAATGCTCCTATATCAATTACTTCCTAAGTTCCGTAGTTGAGAAGATTTTACTGAGAGATTTATTTACTAAGCCTAAATAAACTAAATTTAATAATTTATCCACCTACTAATAGACCTATTTACTAGTAAAACTAAATAACTTTTTTAGCACACATATCACTATAATAAAATAATATAAATTATTATTGCCAAGTACAATATATTATTTAGTCAAGAACAATATCAATTTAGAATATCAGTATTATTACCTATATAAACTACAATATATTTGACTATAGGCTAATAAAATTTGTAATAAAAGCCAGGCTATTTGATTTAGTTTTTAATTTTTGAATAGTTTTTTTCAGAAGCTGCTAGTTACTGATTCTAAAGTATTTTATTAGAGTAATATGAAAGGAAAAGTTTTGAAGCATTCACCCAACAGATTACAGGGAAACACGCAGAAATGTTATAGACGACACAAGCATATTGGTTTTTATTGTGTTAGGTTCAAAATAAGGGTTAGGATTATGATTTAATTAAAAAATTTGATCATTGATTTCAAAACCAAGCATCAAATACAAGTTTTGGAAGTTTATCTTTCTTTTTAGTTTTATATATATAAACAAAAATCAAGGTGTGTAAAAAAAAAACCAAATAGAGAAGCATCCCAACATTACAAGCCATTTTCTTGTTTGGCAGCTGAATACATATTTTAGAATAATAAATTACCTAAATCTAAGTTGTGGGCTACTTCCAAATATTGAGGATCTTTGTTTCCGTTCTCTATTATCAAAAAACATATTTGTTTGGGTTCTTCTAGTGTAAATTAAAACTATTATTTTTTACATTAGTTTTTATCAAAGTAAATAGACGCACGCATGTTATATTCTGCAAAAAATGTATTGATAGTTTTTTGCTTCTCACAAGTGTAGCGTGTTCATGAATTTTTTAAATGGTAGATTCATTGTTAAGTGAATGAAAAACCTCTGATAGAAATTATAATATGCACAGACTCTCTATTAACTTTTCTCTAGCAATTAAATTTTGGCTATAAAAACTTAACTTGGGAACATAACACTCAAGTGATTCAATCAAACTGTCCATTGCTGTCACCATTTTGTTCAAAACTATTCACATTTTACATCTGGTGCTAAGTAATAACTTTTTTAAAGTTTTTAATGCTGTTCCATTACATAGAAGTTTAAAACTATTTGAGTACACATTGTATTCTATTTATTTGGTGTTTTTTTTTTAATATTTGACCAAACAGAACTAGATTAGTACATGACATGCATAGTATAAACAACTTTGGCAAGAAACTCACCTAAATATTATACTATCCAGATCAAAGGGGTATTCAATAATACCAGTTGTAGGTACTCTTACACGTAGAATGTCTTGTAATGTGGGCAAATAATCAGGCTGTGAGATTCTTTCCACACTGTCTAAGTAACTGGAAATGAAAGAAATAGTTTTAAATAATTGTTACTAAATAAGCTATCTAGGTTTTTTGCATCCAGTCAACGTTTATTTTCAAAATCCTGAGGTAAAAATGGTTTAAGTAATTGAAATAGATCGCTTGCAATTTTGAACTTCATTATTAAGGTGACTAAAACAATTAAAAACTACATTTGTATACCTGATTTTATACCAATTCCAATTATTAAAATTAATCAGTAGCCTAGAAAATGCTTTTTGAAAAAAAAGGTATGTTATTAAATGGCTGCAATGCTGTAACTGACGGTTTACTTTAAAGAAGTGTTTTATGACCAAATTTATCGTATAACACAAAAGTGTCATCTGCAAGAGTTCTTCTCATTCAAATACAAAGCAGACAATGGGAAGTCTCCGTTGGCGATTGTTGTGATGAAGTTATTTAAGTAAAATTTGAATCAAGCTCAGGAACTATTTTAATGACTGCAATTAATTTAGTACATTGAGGCATTTTATTTTCCACTAGCATACCCGTCCCCGTGAATTGCCGCGGGGATAGAAGAAAGTCTGATGAAATATATAAGAAGGGTTTCATGAATGCTCTACCAATCCTAATGTTCTTAGACGCATGAGCTTGCTTTCTAAAACTGAGTTATTTAAATGTAAACAATGCCTGCGCTTGGATCATAAATATAGGGACACTGGTTTACCTACACTACCGCATGAAAACCTTGAGTGTACGTGAATCAGATTCACAGAAATAATGAGGTAGAGCACACTTTGGTGACTGCCCATGTGTCAGGGACATAGAGGAGCGCTCTCGGGAGCCCCCGATTACACTGCCTTGATGTTTGGGGTTGTGCAATCTACGGGGCGCCGGCGGTTGCGCCTGTTGAAGTTTTAATGCTGAATATAGTGGTATCCCTTACCCGCTATGAAGGACGAATGATTAACGGATGCCAAGTGCTAGCATAGCCGCTCTGAAACTCTAAGCGCCAAATCGTGTATTGATGAAAATCGCACCCTCCGGTATGCCACTTATATAAAATTATAATTATTTTCTATTCTTATCAACTCTTTAAAGTTTTATAGCACTCTGATGTAAGGTGTCGAACCGCATCTGACTTTTTTTTCTTTAATATACCATATATAGAGCAGAATAGCACCCTCCCGGGGTGCCACACTTGCAAAATCAAAAAATATTTTTTTTTGCAGAACCCTTCTCTGCATTGTTCTAATTAACTCCCCAAAAATTTCATGGCGATCGGATGAACGGTGTCAAACCGCAATCGACTTTTATTTTTATATACCGTATATAGAGAGAGAACAAATCTGGCCTTGCCTGGGCGCCACCCCTGCAAATTTGTACATGTTTTTTGCGCAAAAACCTCTCCATGAGTATTTTCAACATCTTCCCTAAGTTCCATGGCGATCATGTGAACGGTGTCACTGCAATTCACTTTTCTTATTTTTTTATGCTGTATATTAAGAAAAATCGCACCCTCCCGCGGCGCCGCCCTTACGAAATTAAAAAAGATTTTTTTGCAGAACCCTTCCCTGGGGTGTTCTAATCAACTCCTCAAAGGCTATCAGATGAACGGTGTGAAACCGCAATCGACTTATTTTTATTTACTGTACATAAAGAAAAAAAAATTGGCCCTACTGGGGGCACCACCCCTGCGAATTTGACATTTTTTTCGCTGAAACCTCCCCAGGAATATTCTCAACAACTTCCCCAAGTTTCACGGCAATGTGATAAGAGGTATAGTAATGCATAAAAGAGACACACACACACATTGCTTTCTATATATATATAGATTTCAACTCCATGTCATACAAAGACAATATTCAATAAGAAATTGGTTCTGACTTTATCTTCTGCTCCCTTATACACATTGTACTGAACAAATATACTGCTGGTGGAAAGTGTATGACAAACACTACATTCATTGTTATAATCAGATCAGTATTGTAGAATTTGCTAGATAAAACTAATTTAAGTGTACATTTTTTAAATGACCATTTAACTTTATCAATAAACACAATTCATAACGTAGTTCAAGCAATGTCCATTTTACAGCAATAGCTGCTTGTAAAACAGAGATTTTGCTCAACAAAAACTTACTATTTTGCAGAATCTGTAAGCTGATATTCACGCCTGCGGTCATAACATTCTTGTATGCCATCATCATTCCATAGTGAAATAATAGCATCCACACAAGGCTTGTCAAATGTTGTAACTGTCTCATAATCAACTTGACGAATCATGTTGCCATTTTCCTGTAAATAAAATTACATAACTGCATTTATAATCAATTTTTATATAAAGGTAAGTGGTAAAGCAAGTTATCTGTCTTTATAAGGTTCTCACTATTGTTTAATAGGACTGCATTAAAGGGAATGTATTTTGCCTAACCCTGGGCAACAATATTTTTTACTAAGTCCACAAAAATAAATTTTATGCTGAAGAACTGTTTTTTACTTACTGATGGTGTCTGTGGTTATATGGTTGTGTATTTTGTGGCATCATCACATAAAAACATTCACTGTTATGTGTTATTTCTAACTATTCTACTTAGCTCATGCTCAGTTCAGTTTTTGTGAATGTGATTGTAATTATAAAGGAAAAGTGGGATTTTCATTAAATTAAAATTATCAAAGAATCTCATACTGTTATGCCAACCCCTGGCAACCAAAAGGATACCCAAAAAAGAGGAGTTTGAAGCAAGTAAGAGGAACATATGCTTGAATGCTACTTTGCTTAGCAGAAAATAAATACTTAAAAAATAAAATACAAAGTAGATACGAGTTTTATGAATAGATTTAGCTTTATACCAAGTTAATATTTAGCCAGAATTATGATCTATATAGATCTAGGCCTAATACTAATTAATTTCAGCTTACTTTTTTTTTAAATGTGAACCCCTGAACCTAAATTTAACTATAATAAAACCACAACTGTAGTGTTTCAACATTATTGGTTAGATTCAGTACTAGGGTAGTCGATACTACAACAATCTAATACTTATTTTTGAGTCTTTGGACTGCTTTCCAGGCTCATGTGTTTTTGATTTATGTGTTATGAACTAGAATAGGCCATATGAACAACAAATGCTAAAGCTCCTCGACATATTTATATAGATAATTCTCTTCATGGGGACCATACGAAACACCACACAGCTTAGCCACCACCCTAAACCCCACCTGTCAGGTGAGCTATGGTTCACCCCGAATGTTTACAATAGTAGAGCCGGTTCGAATAAGTGACGGCTATTAGGGGCAGATAATTTAGTTTTTAAACAATTGGAAACTAAAGGGAGATAAGTTCTGCTTGATATTCTCATTGTCATCTGTAAACGGCTGCTTTCACTGGGCGGGGTGGGGAAAGGCAGGGGGTGGGGTAGTGTCGAATTCACAAATTATGAATTGCTGATAAGTAGTAAATAAAACAACTAGATAGTGGCGTATGCTACGTCGCGGATCAGCTCGTTGTAATAATTATTCTAATTTTTTTTATTTCAGTATTAATATTTTTATTTATTTTTATTTTAGTTAGTGCGTGTAGTAATGGGTTGATTGTATTCTTTTTAATGTATATTTTATTTTATTGTTTAATTTAACTTACTATTACAAATCCCAAAAAAAAATATTTTTTTATTTAATATATGAAACTTTCTCAGAATATTTCTAAAATATTCATCATTTTTTAGCTCCCGAAGTCCTGGCAGCAGACATTTTCCATGAAAATGTTGGTGAAGTTAATCTTGACCAAAACATTACAACTGAAACGAATAACTTAATAATAACTTTTGTCTCATTCTTTTTTTTTCAATTCGATTTTTAAATTTGACATTTTCCCGTATTTTTCAAATTAGAGGAACGTTGTGAAAGCTGGACGATAAGTATGCCTGCTCATAGTTTAGCTTCAGCATGAGTTTAGCCATAGTCACTTTCTAAATGCTGAACACTGCATGGCAACAATGCTACAATACTAAATACTAGTTTTGTGTTGGGTTGCTTTATCTAAAGTATCTCAATATATGTAGGAAACCAAAGGTTTTAAACATTTTTTAAGTTGGCTGACTGGATTAAGTGGGAAAGCTTACTTTTGTGTATAACTATAACAACTATTAGAAAAGCAAGGAAGAAAAATTTTTGAAAGAATTTAACTATAGCAGAAATTGTTCTGCTTCGTAAAATTGTTTTCATTTCATATATTCACTCATATTTTGCAACAAGTAGTTATGTTTAAAAATAAATAAACATTTAGGTAAATTAATCAGTTGATTATGTGATGTCTAAAAACAAATATTCAGGGTGACTTGGATAGTCAAACAGGTGAAATCAGGGCTGTCCTTCAGAAATAGAAAAACAGATCAAACAATGTGCATGCAAATTGCAATGCATTTACTTTGCCAAACATTGGTCTAAATCACATATATTTATTCATAAGATGTGGTCTTTGTCTAGGAGTTTTTACTTTTTATAACTTCAATTATATAAAAGATCTGGGTGGACTGGTTGGCCTCACTTGAACAAAGAACTTATGATGACCACATTATTCATTCACGACGCTGATAAACTGTTTGTCTCATAATTCAAATTACAGTGGGTTGTAAAGGTATTATTGCAAACAATAGTGTAATAAATTTTATACAATAGTTTAATAGATTTGTAATGGTATTATTGCAAACAATAGTTTAATAGATTTTATGTTGTTTAATATGCATTAGGAATATAATAGTCAAGCTAAACTTGACAAAATTGATGCACTTAAAATACACACTTTATTTTGATGAGCTGTAGTTGAAATTGGGAACCAGAAAGCCACTAAACACAAGTTTAGGAAGGTGAAACAAACAGGAAAACATTAAAAAATCAGAATTTCACAAAAACTCAGTATTATTAATAAAATAGGTGCATTAGTGTTTCAAATAAAAGCAAAAATTTAGTGAACTTACCCGATTTGCTGGATTTATATACTGAATATTGAGTGTATCCATTGCTCTTATCATTGCATGCATGGCCATGAATATATTTTGGTATACAATTTTGATATGGCTGCGTTTATCCTCATCTGAATAGCCAGCACCATGGATAATCCTCATCTGTTTAATGAAGGTACTTTTACCAGATTCTCCAGTACCTAAAAGTAAAAAAATAATCCTGGTTTATTTATTATCAATTGCACACAAAAATAGAAGTTTGAGAAGAATCACAGATAAGTTTACCTAAATATAAATTTGTATCTTAAATTACTTAAGGTTTATGTTTGTTTTTTTGATTTTTCAACTTTCAAATATCATAATCATCAGTGAAAGTAAAAACATATACACTGAATCTATAATTCTGTAAATTCGTTCAAAATAATAAAGGAGAACTGTCTTTAATGGGTACAATAGTCTTTAATGGGTACGATCAACTAAATGTAAATTATTAATAAAAATTTTAAAATAAGTTTATAAACAACAAACAACTTCTAAATAAATAACTATTGAATGTTATTTGGATACAAATTGAACATTGTGACTAACATGTTGGTAAAAGAAAAAAAAACTGAAAATTTATTAGCCCAGAAAATTTTAACATTTTAAAAAATTCATGTAGAGAAAACTGATTTTTAAAATTTACCATAATAAAAACATTTTCTCCCTATCTAAGTGTAATAAGTTGAATCTTAAGCAGCTTCATTTCATCATAAAGATTTTCTTTAGCGTGACTACAGAAAAATTAAACAAAGAAAGTTAAATGGCTTCAGATGTTTTAACAATAACATTGCAATAGCCTTGATTTGTATTCCTATTTACTTTTAAACAACTACAAAAACAGAATGTTCATAGACCCTTCACCAATCAACATTTGCTAGTAATTTATAATGTGATGACAGGCGAGCTTCTCACCATTAAAAAGATTGTTGTTCTACAGTGACATATGACACTGCAACCTGATGCAATTTTTCTTACCATGACTTGGGTTAGGGCAAAGGTCAATAACCTTTTTTTAAGACTTTGTTTTTTGAAACTACTTGCCAATACTTTCTAACTCTGATACATTAATCCAGAGAAGCACATCTGTGTACATCATGTCATAAGATGAGATTTACAATCCAATGAAGATAGAGACAATCATTCTAAGAGCTTTGAAGGCATGGGCAGCAAGCCCTAGGTCTCTGACATCTACACCCACCAAGTAGAACATTAGTTCCTCCATCCCCCCCCCCCCTTGTTCAACTTAAGATAGGTATACATGGTTAGGAGATGGATAGGAATAGTGACATTTATAGAAGACATGCCTACCCCTGATGACCAAAAGTTGGAACAGTCGTACATGGAAGTACGTGAATGACACAAAAGAGGAACATACATGCTAAAGCTAATTTGCTAAACTGAAAATAAAGACTTAATAGAACAGACATTATACACAGTAGATATCGAGTGTTGTACTTTTCGTATAGTTTTACACAATTGGTATCTAGCCAGCATCTAGATTTGTATACTGTTCTGTTTAATTTCAGCTTTTTTTTAAAAACATGTGCTCCCCCACCCTAACTAGTTAATAATAAAGCCATTACTACTACTGTTGAAAAGCTACTGGTTTGATTCAACATTAAATCTAGTTGATGCTACAACTATCTTAAACTATGTTTGAATTATTTTGTTTGCTTTTTAAGCACATTGTTATATTCTTAGTGTGCATAGTGGGCTAACTAAATGTTTCCTCCATATTTTATTGACTATAATTTAGATTACATATCCTGGAACAAACTGTTTTATAAATGAACATTTGTCAAATTTGCTAAAATAATACTGTGTTCTATTTTATAACTTTCATCAGCTGATATAGATATAATATGTAATCCAAAGAGATGAACTTTTATATGCATAAAATGTCGCTACTTATGTGGTTTACTTCTTTAAATTATTGTTTAATGTTTACTTTGAATCCCCAGTACGGTTTTTTCGGCCCAAGTCTTAAATTTCCGTGCCAAAACAGATTGATAAATTGGTCTGAGACCAACTAGTATTGTTTGATTCATGGCTAGTTCCTGTCTAGCCTGCACCCACAAAGTCTTTTTGTGTTCTGTTAATTACTTGCAATTTATGATAAATAGACGGAAAATTCAAATAATCAGCTTTCTAATTGTCCACACTTAGCTATGTCTGAACAAGGGTCTATCGACTGGGAAGACTAGCATACCATGTACAATTATTGGCAATAATTCATGTACAAATGTTTATTAAACTAAGAAAATCAACAGGGATTTTAGGGTCAGGAATTAAGGGTTCGAAGAGTTAAAGTACCTATTGTAATGTTGGTAGACACTTCAGAAGCAAATGGCTTAAACGTATATCTTAAATCGGGTGCCGCTGTTTGGCATAACCTCAATGTCTAGGATATAATATGAGCATATATTCTATGCATTATCATTAAATATCAAAACAAGTCCTCCATACTCATCACTCTGGCTGTGATAAAACTGAACTAGATTTTAGTTTATTCTTATTTTAACATGGATAAAGTTTTTAGTTATTATGGAATACAAAAAGAAACACACAACAGATTTAAAAGCATCAGTAATCTGTTGGTGAATAGTCTATTAAATGGAAATAAGATTCCTGATTGTAACACAAAGATCAAAGTTTAAAAACATGGTGTTGGATTTCTACATGTTCTACCAGGGTAGACTGTTCCTCATCATGGCAGACAAAAGTAGACTGGACTGCATGGCCTACCATAGTGCATTGTAAATGTCCTATCACAATAGAAATATATATTTTATATAGTTTATTAAGTATATTTAGATTTTGTTCACGCGAGTCACTAGGTTAGGGCAGGAAATCAACCTGTCATACTTAAAAAACCCATGCTAAACTCAAAAAAATAAAGCAAAGTACCATTTTTTAACCTCACAGTCCATTTTGCAAGTGAAGTAGAGTTCACCAGTTTCTATGACTTCGGCATATGAAAAGATAGTGTGGTCAGGACTATGCCCAGCTGCCTTTACTCTCCCTAACAATAGTTAGGTAACCATTACAGCTGGATGGACTCTGATGTTCTACTGACTTGAACCTAGATTTGAACTCAAGATGTTCGTGTTAGCAGTCTATCACGCTATCGTCCATGTCATACCCAAAACTAGAGTGTAAATTTTATGACAGCCATCTTTCATCAGCTATTATCTATGTAACCTTAGAATTTATATCTGTTGGGTTTAACATTTAATCATGTGACTAATAAAACTGTGAGAGTATGAAAAAGTATCAGATGATGAAATGAGAATCTAGCTTGATCAGCATTTGGTCAAGTTAAACATGAACAAAAAAGTATTAAATTTTGTGAAAATGATCATTTGAATGACAGCATACATGTTGGACTCTCAAAGAGGCAAATAATTTTAAAATTGTGTATCTGGTATATTAAAACAGAAGTGGTCATAAAATTAAAACTTGTTAATCTTCAATTTGCATCACTACTGTATAATCAATTTTTCTTCTCATATACTAAGTTTTGAGAAAGTAATGTAATGGTATAAAAATTATAAAAAACTATTTCGCAATCTTGTTTGTATGATGTCTGTGAACACTGATACTGGAGTACTGTTTCAGTCACGTGGATGAAATTTATTTATACAATTACAAGGTCGTCTGCACGGGATTCTACAAACTTTTGTTTACACCTAACTTCTGTGTGAGCACCTATTCAGTTTGGTAGAATTTGATAAGTTTATACAAGAAAGTTTAGAGAAGATCTCAGCTCTGTTAATAGGTAATTATCTCTGCATTAGATAATTTTACTACATACATTTTTTAAACATGGAAATTCTAACCTTTTAGACTACTCAGGTGCCATAATGCACAAAAAAACATGTTTTGTCCTTGTAAGTGTCGCAACAAATCTGGCAGACGCCAATATGTGATTATAAAAAAAGGGCTAATGAATAAAATTCTAGTTCAAAAACAGATAAATCTGATTCTTGATAAATGATTGCTCATAATACCATTTAAATATACCAAGATCGAACCATACTAAGATTAAAATACTGTATGTTGCTATATGTGTAATACCGCGTTTACACTTGCGACATGTATACCATACATGGTTAGAAAAAAAACTACGCAATAAGTGAGTAGGCTCCCCTATTAACTTCGGCCGTATAGCGAAGTTTTTTTTTCTATAAATGTATGGTATACATGTCGCAAGTGTAAACGCGGTATAAGAAAGAGACCAGTCGTTACATTTGAATATATATTTACATTTATTTGAACAAAAATAAAACTCATGTGGTTTTTTCTAAGAATTTCTCATTTGCTTAATTTTATTTTAAAGTAAAAAGAAAAGCAATAGTCATAAAATTCTCTGCTCACACCTCTTACACTACAGTAACCTCTATTTTGTAAATGTATAAAATTTTAATCATTACTGTTTAAACATAGCATTGCATTTTTTTCTTAAATGATGGTAAAATATTTTTTTATGAATTTCGTTGCATCTTTTGCTTGTTCAATATTTATTTCCATATAAAATCCAAAGTGAAAATTTAAAGCAGTGTTTCTTAACCTTTAAGGAGGTACTGAATGCCACCAGTTTCATATGGGCATTAACTAAACCATTCTTAAGAGTTCTATCATCTACACAGATAAAATCCAATTGTGAATCCTATTAGTCAGGTGTGTGTCTTGAGCTCTGACAAACTGACCAGCTGCATTTTTTTCCCATCAGAGCTGCGTGGACTATGGGACGTCCTACTGAGTCAAGTGTGGGATCCAAACTCAAGTCTTTCAGGATAGCAATTGTAAACTACCATTTGACTACACCGTCCCTAAAATGTATTATTTACACACACTTTAATTAGTAGACTTTTCAACTACCAATACTTTTCAAATGCTACACTTTATTGTAGATGTGCTTATCAAAAATATACATCATTGATGAAAAAATTTAGGTTTAAATTATTTCTAATAAGATCTTTCATTTTTATACAAGCAGAATATGTGTTGCATCTATTTTATGCCTGTTGCCAGACAGGCTGTTTGTAAATACATAATTTGGCCAACTGTGTGAACAAATATTAAGGCGCTTCAACTTGAAGAAAGCTCAACACTCATATTAATATAGCCTTTGAAGATATTTTAAACTCTACCTGACCTAATGATAAAAATTTTTTAATCTTTTCTCTTCATAAACTCAAAGAAAAACAATTTATATACTTTAACATAATAGTTTTCTTTCTTTTCTGCCTCTAAACACTGTGCATTCTTTGAAAGTTTCAACCCATGTGGTAAAAAGAACATTAGGCTGCTTTGAGCAGGGTCAAGGTTTGTATACAAAAATGTGTCTAAAGATGGTGTGATGCATGGAAAATTAAAATGTAACTAAATATATTAGGTAAAAGATAAATGGATATCTAAAAAATTTGTGACCATAGAGTTTCTAAACCTTTTAACATCAAGCAGAAAACAAGCTTTGGACTTTGTACTGAATCACTGCAGGTCATCAAACATTTGAACTAGTAACTTAAAGTTATCTGGACAACCTGGTTTATTTTATGGCAGATTATGTAAGTAATCATTTGCAAACTCCTTTAAGTGCTGTTATTCTAAAAAGAAATATGTTTTAACATAAAGGAGGAACACAGCATCCTACTTTGCAACTGTGAATAATATAAACATAAGAACATCGTAGGCCTTTCATAAATATGTGTATATTAGATTTTCTCACTAAATCTAAAATTTACACAATTTTCAATTTAAACATGACCACTGAATAAAAGATATCCATATTTAATCCACTAGGCACTAATTTTGAAGTTTTTAGTTAATTTTTTAACTAAATTACTTAACTTAATATTTATTGTCACTCTCTGCCAAGACACGACACACCTCTCGATGACAACACAACTTATGTCTGAAGCCATGGCAAACCACGAATCGGTTTGACTTTTTAATTGGGTATGCACCAGAGTTCCTCACTAGTATGAGCCAAATAGCGGCCACATGGTTTTAAAAAAATAAAAATAAATTGGTTGTGATATGAACGCAGGTCTTATAAAAAAAAAGCTCACAATATTTGATTTCTTTTTTCATAGACTGATAAAACTAATAATGCTCTACGTTCTCGCTCATTTTTGTACCTACACCATTGATATTTTAAAAGTTCTATTAATTTTAATGAAACCAATTTTCAAATTTAGCCTCCATTCTCCAAACCAAATTTTAAAATGCTTTTCTGGCATATCTAGCCCTACCACCTATGGTTTGTTTTTATAACGCAAAAACCCCGCCATTTTGCTCGTGGTAAACATTTTAAACAGTAATCCTAAGAAGGTCACTGGAACTAAGACAAAAAATCGTCCAAAGTCATGCATCCGGTCTGTACGCCATATTGTTGTTAGCAACCGGCCACGCCTTCAGGCTAGCGAGTAATATTAGTGTGTGTTTATATATATATATATATAATGTATATCTAGTACCCTAAATCTTGCGCAATATGTCTATTTTTCTCGTACTTAGACCTATATTTTTGTTGCTTTGATACAACATTTTGAAGTAGATTGTAGTACATATTAATTCAAATATGATTTTTCATTCTTTAGCTTAATTATATCCATATTTTCCTTTTTTGTGTGCTAGAAATTGTCATTTAATAAGGAAAGAAATAACCCAAAATGACAGCAAGAGAAAAGTACTCAACTGTGACACAAGTAGAGGAGACAAACAAAACACGATTGTTTAGTTCAAGATTTTGGAAAAAAAAGGCAATCAGAATTAGCCACAGCTACGATCATGTGTAAAAAAAAAAATTTTTTTTGGGGTGTCACTGAATGTACAATGACAAAAAATTTGGAAATGATACACAAAGGGTTAAGTTATCTACAAAGCCAATAGTACTCAAAATTAAAGTTAATGTAGCTGCAAAGTAGAAAGTAAATAGGCATTAGGCAATTAATCATAAATAGTTTAAAACCTGGTCGAAATACTTTTCCTTTAGCTCAACAAACTAATTTATTATTTAAGATGAAAAAATATGTATTCATCACCTTTAAAAGCAAGCTATATGGATTCAGTAAGTGATGCCAATGTACTGAAGATTGTACCACTTCATAAATTAGCATAAAGTGTCAGTTGTAAGTTTAACAAAAACAGCAACAGACAGTAGTAGGTTTAACTATATTAGATCTAGAGGAATCTAGAAAAATCTAGATCTAGATCTGCTAGGTTAAATTTGAAAATCCTGTGTTCACTTAAAATAGTTAGGCCTATAATCTAGATCTATAGATCTAGTAAGTAAACAAACAAGTAATAATCAACCCAGCAGTAAAGTTGTGTTTAGTAGGCCTAGGCCTATACATTGAATATAGTAGTGTTTTACACTTGACTATACTATACTGAACTAAATTGCCTACAATAATATTAATTAGGTGCCTGGCCTGCCCTAACTAATGCAATGTTACTTTTGTTAGGCCTACAATTCTCATATTTTACGTCTGTTTAGAATTTAGGACTGGGTGTGTATATTAGTCAATAAATCTTAGATCTAATCTAGATTATTGGCCCTTTTTTTTTACTGTCTAGGCCCCTATATTTCAAATATTTTATCAATAGGTGTGATTGTGAAGAACTGAACTGAGGTTTGTTGTAGATTTAGATTTTTAGATTGTAGATTATTGTAGAATAATGTACATTTAAAATCTATGTGATAGTATGCACGGGAATGGGCCTTGTAAAATTTGAATAAGAATGTCGAGCTGGAAACTCATAGCAATTGGCAATCATAACTCTAACAACAATGTATGGTAGCAGGTTAGACAACGATAAATCTATCATTCCCACTTTCAATTCCACGGTCTTCCTTAAACTAATCAAACATACAAAATGGCGGACAGTATTAAAAGATGGCTACTCGTCATAAACTATGGTCAATACAAATGCTTTGTTTATTCACCATGGAGCTGCAGTTAGAAAATGCATACTAGAAAATGAACTAAAAGAAAAATATGCTGATATATGATGCAGTGATTGGGTCGTGTGACCTTGCCTCAGGACACAATCAGGGCCGAATTAGGGCAAATGAGGTCTTGTTTTGGTATCTAGACACGAGTGGGGTCACTACAAGCAGGGCACGGAACTGGCTCGAGTCACAATCCGAGCATCTAGGCGAGTGCTGCACTTACCTAAAAGCAAAAGTTTTAACTCTCTCCTAGCATCTCGCTTATCTCTTTTGAGCTGACGTTCAATTTCTTGATTTATCCTTTTTTGCTCTTTCAGCTCATCTGGTATACAACAGGCCATAGCGCTGCTACTTTTACGAAGACGACTCGGGGTAAAGCGCCGTCTCCGGTGAAATATTTGCCAGCTAGGGCAGGAAAACCGTTATCCAACCACTGTGACGTGTTTTTAAGTCTCTCCAGTGTGAAAAGATGTAACAAGAAAAACAAATTCACAATAAAATTAAGAACGGCACCTCGCCGATAGCTGCTCAAAATTTACCAACCATTCGGCCGACTTGATAATGGAGGCACTCCAATTTTGCTTGGGTGTGGTGCAGAGGGAGTTTTTTCTGCCCGCCAGGTCAGCTGACGGTAACGTGTATTTGGTATTATAAAATTATAAATAATGCTTATTTATTCCAAGCTTTGTTAAAATCGAATGCTTCTACCAAAATAGAATTTAAAATGACCGTTAGATTTTGTATTCTTTTACATATTGATTTTTTAAAAATATATGTCAATTCCGATAACAGCCACCAGTGCTGAAATTATGGGATGTTCACTGATATGAGGCTGGTCAATGCATACCTAATGAGCCGGTGACCTAGCCTACTTAACTTCCATTGTGAAAAAATCCCAATGCTCTAATTTTAATTAAGATTTTGGTTTTACCAAGAAAACATTAAATATTAAGCATTTTTTTAAAGAATATAAAATACATGTTTATTAAAATAGTGTAATGAAAATTATATACAGTAAATTTTATAATAATTTTTCGCCTTATTTTATTTTAAATTGATGTTTTTTGTTAGCGGTCTTTGAATAAAATCAAAATACTAGATCTAGTAAGGTCCATACGTGTGATTCACACATTTATTACACCTAATTACCAATTGTAATAACTCGTTAAATCGGTTCAGTCAAACATCTTTATTAATGGTGAGTACTAAAGTAGGATTTGGTGAGTTTTTTCACGTAGATTAGGCTTAAAAGTTTTTTGTATTTATAGACAAATCAGCATTATTTAAATTAATGTTTATGACACAAATAATAGCATGCATATATATATATATATATATATATATATATCATGCATTCCTAGTTCTAAAAGGTATTTTATGGTAATTCATTCTTTAGCGCGAGAGAGTGAAACAGTATAACAAAGGTGTTTGGCTGTGAAGACAGTAATGAGCGTCATGTTTGGTATGTCTAGAAATATGTAATTGTGGGGTATATCGGTATCTTTATGTGTGGCTAAATATTAGAATATTGATATTTAGTAGCATTTTAAAACGTGCCGTGCACTGTTTGGACAAACAACGAGTATTATTTATTCACCGCTTTACGATTTGCATGTTAATTGTATTTTATGAAATTATTCAGAAAATAACAGTACTCGTGATAAGTAATACAAGCAAGAGATTTGTTATTTTTCTGAATTACTTGAGAATAATTATGTTGATTGCATAAATTAGGTTTACCTCGGTCGTAAAAGTTTGAAAACGAAAGAAATGAAATGTTGGTATTAAAATTGAGTAAAAGAATGAAGTTGTCATCGAGTGTCCTCTACCCCCAGCACCGTCAGGTATTGATCGCGTCTAAATATAGCACCACAGTAACTCATTCATAGCGTTCATACATAAGCATCTCAAGGCTTGGGCCTGAGATTTTCATATCGATCTTTCAGCCACTGTCTCTTTTTTAGGCAGTCACAGACCGCAGCAACGGTTGTTGGGTTGTTTGGTTTTAGCTACAACAAAACCCAAACGTTTTTGGTTAGGTTATGGAGTTTCGTGTGTACGCCTGTTCACACTGTAGATGGACATTTTTGTCGCGCTAGCATTTGGCCGAGATCAGTGTGTCAGTGGCCGACGCTTCAACCAGTGACGTAGAGCACAAATCAGGGGCTGGTATTCCAATACACAGTAAACAATAATCTAAGGTGAATGCATTGGTTACATTATTGAAAAAGGGGGGGGGGTATATTTGAAATCACGGTCAAGGCTTTCAAAATACACACAGGTTTCTTTTGGTTTAATTCAGATCCAAGTTGATGCAATCGACACGCAG
Source organism: Physella acuta (assembly GCF_028476545.2). Classification (NCBI taxonomy): domain Eukaryota; kingdom Metazoa; phylum Mollusca; class Gastropoda; family Physidae; genus Physella; species Physella acuta. Next base: position 64,294 of record NW_026732490.1, read on the forward strand.
CTTCATACAAGAAATAGTGAATAGTAAAGCTGTAAGGATTTAATTTTAATTAAAAGAGAAAATGTCAAAATTCACAGAGGCCTAATTGTTAAATAAATCACTGTGAATAATTTTTTAAAGGTAAAAAATAGCTGGGTCTAGTTACAGCAGTACATGTTTAAGCTTGCGATATTATAAACTAATTTTCTAAAAAAATGTTATAAAACTTATAATACACCGGTATTTTTATTTCAAATTGTTTTTTTTTAAACATTAATTGCTTAGACAACCCCTTTGACTGAAGATTTTAAAACAAGGGAGGTAGTCTGTCCAACGGGATACATTTTAACCGTAAAAGTTACTTCCCTTGTCTATTATAATTCGTCTCTGTTGGCATGCATCCATTGGCACTACACGTAGGCTTTACACACTTTGTTATTTCGTTGGAAGATTTTAAATAGTAGGCTATGGCCAAGCACTTAGTGAATTTTTCTTAATGTATAAACACCTATGATAACCTTAGTTAAAGGGGATGACTCCAAGGAATTGATAATGATATGCTGTCTTGATGTTTGTGATATGTAATGTGTTTGTTTGATACAAGTATGTACAAGATGTATGATCACATGTTTAAAACTGGACCAGTACTGGACATCTCATTGTGATAATGGATGGTGAGAACAACACACAGCAAACTGGTTGAGTCACAAGTAAACAGCTGATTGGTTAACATAAATTCCACTGAATCACTCCCTGCCATACCCCCCCCCCCCTTCCCTAGGAGAAAATGAACAGCTTTTTATTTTAATAACAAAAAATATTATTGTTTAGAGTATAGCAAGGTAATACAGTAATACCAATTTTTATGGCCTTTATAATTATTATTTTAGCCATACAAATACAGTTATTTATGTAGTTTTAGCCATACAGTACAACAAACATTTATGACATACATAATTTTAACCTAAAACATTTATGGCTTATTACATAATTTTAGCCATACAAATATTCATATCCTACATAATTTTAGCCATAAGACTATTTATGGCCTACATAATTTTAACCATAAGAATATTTATGGCCTACATGATTTTAGCCATAAGAATATTTATGGCCTACATAATTTTAGCCATAAGAATATTTATGGCCTACATAATTTTAGCCATAAGAATATTTATGGCCTACATTATTTTAGCCATAAGAATATTTATGGCTTACATAATTTTAGCCATGCAAAATTCAAATATTTATGGCCAACATAATTTTAGCCCTACAAAATTCAAATATTTATGACCTACATAAATTTAGGCATAGGAATATTTATGACCTACATAGTTTTAGCTTTAAAAATACACAAACATTTAGTTAGGCATATGGCCTAGACAATTCTAGCAATATAGCAATACAAACATTTATGGCTAATTCTGCGTGTTGCTACAGATTATGACTACATTAGCCTAGTTAGTAGTTTCTGTAAAACTACATGAACCCACCACCTAAAACATAATCGCATAGCCTAACTAACTAACTAGACTAGAGTTGATACATAACAAAATTAATACATATTCTAGATCTAGATCAGCTAGATTGCTAGAAGTATAGTCCTACTACATTATATATTTGGCATACAAAGGCCTAGGGTCTGCAGAAATGTGACAACAAAATTGTTATCTTATGTACTTACCCAAGAGAAGAAGTTTGAGCTCCTTCCGTGCATTGCTTTTATCCTTTCGTAGCTGTTTTTCGATCTCTTGATTGATTCGCTTCTGCTCCTTGAGATCGTCGGACAAACAACAAGCCATGTTGGCTGTTTGTAACTAGCTGGGGGTGTATCCTATGCAACAATCCAGACAACAAGGGGGGTCTGTCTCGTGCGCCCCTCGTCAATAGATCAACGCGAGTCTACACATAGAGTTTCCACAAGCAACATCCGACAAGTTTTTAAACAACACACTACAATGTCTGCCGCACGCCGCTACTGGTGTCTCTGCTGTCTGCGGGAAAACCCGAACGCATACTACACGGAGGAAGATAATAAAGCAAGCTGCTATTAATTAAATTCTAAGTCCTACAGTAGATCACAATAGCTGGCAACACCTTTTGGTACGCAGTAAATATTTGATCGTCTAAGTTTGCCTTCGTTTGTAAGAAGTTTTGATACGCCAGACATTGACTGTAATATTCACTTGACAAAAGTATTGTGGAGATAGCGATATATATTTTACTTATCATCTCTTTCCAATTAGGAGTGTGTAAGTGTGCGCGGGGGGGGGGGGGGGGGGGGGTACGAGGGAGAGGGGGAAATCGCCAGGGAAAGGAAAATTGAAGTTAAACTACTTATTAAAACTAATAATAAGACGAAGTCCGAAATAAGATTTTAAAAGACAACCAGCTTTTAGATATTGTTGAAAAATGTGTTAGCACGCATTTTTTAAACGCCAAGTGGCTACACACTGACCTACATCTGTTTAATGATGGCTACACACTGACCTACATCTGTGTAATGATGGCTACACACTGACCTACATCTGTGTAATGATGGCTACACACTGACCTACATCTGTGTAATGATGGCTACACACTGACCTACATCTGTGTAATGATAGCTTGTGTGTAATATGTGTATTGAGTGTCACTTGTGTAATGTGTCACTTGATGTGTAATGAGAAATATGTGTCACATGCTGTAAGGGTCACTTGTGTGTATTATGTGTGTATTATGTGTGCCTTGTGTGTATTGTGTGCCTTGTGTGAATTATGTGTGACTTGTGTGAATTATGTGTGACTTGTGTGTAATATGTGTCACTAGTGTGTAATATGTGTCACTTGTGTGTATTATGTGTCACTTGTGTGTATTATGTGTCACTAGTGTGTATTGTGTGTCATTTGTGTGTATTATGTGTAACTTGTGTGCAATGTTGCATGAATTTGACAAGTGTAATGTATATACTTTGATGTCGCATGAATTTGACAAGTGTAATGTATATACTTTGATGTCGCATGAATTTGACAAGTGTAATGTATATAATTTGATGTTGCATGAATTTGACAAGTGTAATGTATATAATTCGATGTGTATGAAACGTGTCAAGAATGACTGCTGATGTGTATGTGTGACACTGTGTGCTATGTATAAAGTTAATGAGAGGAACTACTGTGTCTCAATTTGATAAAATGGATGTGTCTTGTGCCACTAACTTTTGGTCCTACAGATTTCTATCTTACAGGTACATCTGAATGTAATCTTAATTTGTTTAATTTATTTTTTAAATTGCCTCTGGTCCAAGGGTGATACATGCTGTATATTGTCTGCTCCTTACCCCCCCCCCCCCCCCCCCCCCACAAACACAAAGTAGCAGACAAGACTTTAGGGCGGGGCTATCAGACTGTTTATGGGTGTGTCACAATGGATTTATTCTAAGTCCTCACCAAATATTTATCATTAGCAGAAGAAAGGGGAGGGGCTGGTGATCACGAATGGGAAAAAACCTGTGACCTTTTACTGTGAATAAATTAGCATTGCTTACACTTACAGCGAATACTTTTTGTGGGTGTAATAATTGCTGTTATCTGTCATACATTAAACGGTTGTTGGATACGGATGTTGAAACTATAGCTACTGTAGGAAATGTGGATGTTAGACAGCTACTGTAGGAAATGTGGATGTTGAAACTATAGCTACTGTAGGAAATGTGGATGTTAGACAGCTACTGTAGGAAATGTGGATGTTAGAACTAGAGCTACTGTAGGAAATGTGGATGTTAGAACTAGAGCTACTGTAGGAAATGTGGATGTTAGAACTAGAGCCACTGTAGGAAATGTGGATGTTAGAACTAGAGCTACTGTAGGAAATGTGGATGTTAGAACTAGAGCTACTGTAGGAAATGTGGATGTTAGAACTAGAGCTACTGTAGGAAATGTGGATGTTAGAACTAGAGCTACTGTAGGAAATGTGGATGTTAGAACTAGAGCTACTGTAGGAAATGTGGATGTTAGAACTAGAGCTACTGTAGGAAATGTGGATGTTAGAACTAGAGCTACTGTAGGAAATGTGGATGTTAGAACTAGAGCTACTGTAGGAAATGTGGCTGTTAGACCAACAGCTATTGTTGGCGTGTAAACTATGTTAAAACGGCTGGTCATCAGGCCAACGACCTTGAGCAGAGAACTGGGCCAAAGTGTGTGCATGTGTGCCACTGCTTTAAATTGTTGCTCCCCTTCAGTGTGAGCTCAACGGTCAAAGGTCAAGCGATTAACCGCCACACCGAGTACAGACAGTGGTGAACTGTGTCAGTGTGTGGAGCTACTGGCGTGTGTGTGTGTGTGTCTACTAGCGAGTGTGTGTGGGTCTACTGGCGGGTGTGTGTGTGTCTAGTGGCGAGTGTGTGTGTGTCTAGTGGCGAGTGTGTGTGGGTCTACTGGCGAGTGTGTGTGGGTCTAGTGGCGAGTGTGTGTGGGTCTACTGGGGAGTGTGTGTGGGTCTACTGGCGAGTGTGTGTGGGTCTACTGGCGAGTGTGTGTGGGTCTACTGGCGAGTGTGTGGGTCTACTGGCGAGTGTGTGGGTCTACTGGCGAGTGTGTGGGTCTACTGGCGAGTGTGTGTGGGTCTACTGGCGAGTGTGTGTGGGTCTACTGGCGAGTGTGTGTGGGTCTACTGGCGAGTGTGTGTGGGTCTACTGGCGAGTGTGTGGGTCTACTGGCGAGTGTGTGGGTCTAGTGGCGAGTGTGTGGGTCTACTGGCGAGTGTGTGTGGGTCTACTGGCGAGTGTGTGTGGGTCTAGTGGCGAGTGTGTGTGGGTCTACTGGCGAGTGTGTGTGGGTCTACTGGCGAGTGTGTGTGGGTCTACTGGCGAGTGTGTGTGGGTCTAGTGGCGAGTGTGTGTGGGTCTACTGGCGAGTGTGTGTGGGTCTAGTGGCGAGTGTGTGTGGGTCTACTGGCGAGTGTGTGTGGGTCTAGTGGCGAGTGTGTGTGGGTCTACTGGGGAGTGTGTGGGTCTACTGGCGAGTGTGTGTGGGTCTAGTGGCGAGTGTGTGTGGGTCTACTGGCGAGTGTGTAAAATTACTGTCTGCACAATGTCCTCCCTCCCCCATTCTCCCCTAGGAAAGTGACAGTGGAAGATCCCGAAGAGATATTTTAACCAGCAACATTTTTTTCTAATATGGAAACGAATAGGCCCTAAAATCGTCGTCGTATTTTCGTAATACACTTAAAAGCTATTTATAAATAGTGGGTAATTTTGACCACACTTTACATATCCATCCATGTATGCCGAAGTCACTGACAGAGTTTCTTCCTGGCGAAAATATATACTTTTAACAGTGTCCGCCCCCCCTCCCCCCCCCCCCCCGAAGAAAGTTTACCGCCCCCCCCCCCCAAGATTTCAAGTGCCCCCCCCCCCCCCCCGGAGAAAAAAGTCTGGAAGAAACACTGGTCACTGAAACAGATGAACCCTACTTCATCTGCCCCGTGTGTCATGTGAACTGGACGAATGGGAAAGGATTATAAATGGATTTCTTTATCTTGTAGCCTACCAAATTATTTAGAACTAGGCACAAGGTATATTAAAACTATTAGGTTAAGGCATTTAGATCTACTTGTAGTTATATTGTAAAAAACGTAAAACAAGAACGAGCAAAAGAGTTTTTTTTTAAACAACTTTCAAGCACAACTCCACGAACCTGCTAATCCCATCTGTGGTGAAAATATAACGCATACCCCATTGTCATAATACCACAATCCTAGCCCTACCCCACTGTCCTAAACATTACCACCCCTACCCCAGTGCCCTAACCACCACACCACCCCCACTGCCCTAACCATCACCCCCCCCCCCCCCCCCCACCGCCCTACCCTAACAGCACAGCCGTCTGTGTCCAAGTTTCAGCCATACACTAGCCTAGGATCTTACGTCGATAAAGTCGAGCGAAAAAAAATAGTTGGGCCGGTGTTAGGTCTGACAATACGAGGCTACAGTTGACTAGTTCCACCAGCACACATACCCCACCAGCACACATACCCCACCAACACACATACCCCACCAACAGACGATACAGGCAAATCTTACATCTTAAGGCCAGTACGTCTGTCAGTTGTGCAGGGGGTCTAGCTTCACCAACATTCGTGTTACACAATTTCGGCTGACACAAGATGCTGGCCACTGACCAACGCTTCGATAAGCCTAGGCGCTTGCAGACGATTGACACACGGAATAGACTAGCCCACGGCTAAGCAATAATACCACACAGTTAGATTAAGCACAGCCAGTTAGCACAAACTAGATCTAACAAAAACAGATTAATAATATTAAAATATAAAATCGAAGTTCTCCGTGTACAAGCATAGGCCTAGCTAAGACATTTTTTTTTATACAAAATCAATTAAACGTACCGAATTTTCCCCTAAATCTGTCCCAGCACAACACAGGCGACAGGCCACATTTAGGCCGAATAAGAATGAAATGCTAGAAATCCGAACAATCCAACGCTTCCATTACCTGCATTCAATCCCTCGACCCTTCGCTCAATGTGCGCTGTTGATAAAATGACACGACGGAAGGCGTGTCGTCGGGCCAGCACTGAGCGATTTTCTTCCTATGACGAGAACGAGGGCGAAACGTTGCATATTCAATAGACAATGGTTCTCACCAGCCTACGTCAGGCTCGGATCAATATCCGCGCTCGGCGGGTCTGTTAGATTCTACGGCCAAGCTCTGCAGTCGGTGAGTCAGGGACGAAAATAGATGATTACAGTTTAGACTGTTTTTGAAAATATATTGTGGATTTCCAAGTTGGGTAAAAATGTCCAGGCTAGTAGGGAGGTTCCATCTGCCCCGGGTAACGTGTCGTATCAGTCCAGATCAACTTGGGTCGATACCAGGGGCTGAGTAATTTTTACATCTCTCAGTGGTAGGAGAGGTCTTTGTTGTAAGCGGTTCCCGGTCTGTGGGCTAGATGCTTAGCGAGGGGTTTTGAGGGGTATAACTAGCAGGTTTAGCAAGCGAGTTTTGAGGGGTATAGCTAGCAGGTTTAGCGAGGGGGTTTTGAGGGGTATAGCTAGCAGGTTTAGCGGGGGGGGGGGGGGATTTTATGGGTATAGCTAGCAGGTTTAACGAGGGTTTTTTGGGGGGGGGGTATAGCTAGCAGGTTTAGCGAGGGATTTTTAGGGGTATAGCTAGCAGGTTTAGCGAGGGGGGTTTTATGGGTATAGCTAGCAGGTTTAGCGAGGGGGGATTTTATGGGTATAGCTAGCAGGTTTAGCGAGGGATTTTTAGGGGTATAGCTACCAGGTTTAGCAAGAGTTTTTTTAGGGGTATAGCTAGATCTTGTAGGATTAGCGAGGAAGTTTTGAGGGGCATAGCTTGCAGGTTTAGCGGTGGTTTTTAAGGGGTATAGCTAGTATACCTAGTATAACAAGTAGATTTATTGTGAGGGGACGGCCTTGGTCAAATGGTAGACCGTTTGACTGTTAACCTGAGTTCGAATCCTCAGGCAGGAGTGCATGGGATGTCGCTGAGTTCAACCAGCTCTAATAGGTACCTGACTCGTGTAAGGGAAGGCAAAGGCAGCTGGGCAAAGTGCATACTACACTATCCCTTCATATGCCTAGGTCACTGAAACTGTACTTCACTTGTCAATGAGCCGTAAGTTTTGAACATGTTTAGTGTTGGGACAAGAACATGTTCAGTGTTGGGTGGGGACAAGAACATGTTCAGTGTTGGGTTTGGACAAGAACATGTTCAGTGTTGGGTTTGGACAAGAACATGTTCAGTGTTGGGTTGGGACAAGAACATGTTCAGTGTTGGGTTTGGACAAGAACATGTTCAGTGTTGGGACAAGAACATGTTCAGTGTTGGGTTGGGACAAGAACATGTTCAGTGTTTGAACAAGAACATGTTCAGTGTTGGGACAAGAACATGTTCAGTGTTGGGACAAGAACATGTTCAGTGTTTGGACAAGAACATGTTCAGTGTTGGGACAAGAACATGTTCAGCGTTGGGTTGGGACAAGAACATGTTCAGTGTTGGGACAAGAACATGTTCAGTGTTTGGACAAGAACATGTTCAGTGTTGGGACAAGAACATGTTCAGCGTTGGGTTGGGACAAGAACATGTTCAGTATTGGGACAAGAACATGTTCAGTATTGGGACAAGAACATGTTCAGTGTTGAGACAAGAACATGTTCAGTGTTGGGTTGGGACAAGAACATGTTCAGTGTTGGGTTGGGACAAGAACATGTTCAGTGTTGAGACAAGAACATGTTCAGTGTTGGGTTGGGACAAGAACATGTTCAGTGTTGGGTTGGGACAAGAACATGTTCAGTGTTGGGTTGGGACAAGAACATGTTCAGTGTTGGGTTGGGACAGGAACATGTTCAGTGTTTGAACAAGAACATGTTCAGTGTTGGGTTGGGACAAGAACAAGTTCAGTGTTGGGTTGGGACAAGAACATGTTCAGTGTTGGGACAAGAACATGTTCAGTGTTGGGACAAGAACATGTTCAGTGTTGGGACAAGAACATGTTCAGTGTTGGGACAAGAACATGTACAGTGTTGGGACAAGAACATGTTCAGTGTTGGGACAAGAACATGTTCAGTGTTGGGACAAGAACATGTTCAGTGTTGGGACAAGAACATGTTCAGTGTTGGGACAAGAACATGTTCTGTGTTGGGACAAGAACATGTTCTGTATTGGGTTGGGACAAGAACATGTTCAGTGTTGGGACAAGAACATGTTCAGTGTTGGGTTGGGACAAGACTGAATTCAGTGTTGGTATAAGAACATGTTGAGTGTTGGAATAAGAACATGTTGAGTGTTGGAATAAGAACATGTTGAGTGTTGGAATAAGAACATGTTGAGTGTTGGGACTAGAACATGTTGAGTGTTGGGACTAGAACATGTTGAGTGTTGGGACTAGAACATGTTGAGTGTTGGGACTAAAACATGTTGAGTGTCGGGACAAGAACATGTTGAGTGTTGGGACTAGAACATGTTGAGTGTTGGGACAAGAACATGTTGAGTGTTGGGACTAGAACATGTTGAGTGTTGGGACTAGAACATGTTGAGTGTCGGGACAAGAACATGTTGAGTGTTGGGACTAGAACATGTTGAGTGTTGGGACTAGAACATGTTGAGTGTCGGGACAAGAACATGTTGAGTGTTGGGTTGGGACAAGAACATGTTCAGTGTTAGGTTGGGACAAGAACATGTTGAGTGTTGGAATAAGAACATGTTGAATGTTGGAATAAGAACATGTTGAGTGTTGGAATAAGAACATCTTGAGTGTTGGAATAAGAACATGTTGAGTGTTGGAATAAGAACATGTTGAGTGCATGAACCTAACGTCCACACAGATGTCACAAGGTCGCCAGCTTGAAGCAACTTGTCACACAAACGTCTGAACGTCTTTTGTCTACAACTCTAGCACTGGCATAAACTTCCACACCTCTTGGCTGACACGTTCATTGTGTGCAGTATAAAGATTTGACTTCAAATTTAGCTCTACGTTAGGTCTGGCATCCTATCACACCATTGGTCAGAAGAAATGGTAGGTTAAAATTAAATGTAATGAAATCAGTTGTTACTTTTTGTTAGAAGTAAGTATATAAACGAGGTGTTGACAAAAATGTTTAACATCACTTGGATTTAGCTAAGAGGTCCAGAACCGGTGTATGTACCTAGAGGTCGAGTATAGATGTTTGTAAGATTGGTGAAGATTTGTAGTGTGATTGTGTTTACTGCTCCAGTATAGATGTTTGTAAGATTGGTGAAGATTTGTAGTGTGATTGTGTTTACTGCTCCAGTATAGATGTTTGTAAGATGGGTGAAGATTTGTCGTGTGATTGTGTTTACTGCTCCAGTAAGATTGGTGAATATTTGTAGTGTGATTGTGTTTACTGCTCCAGTAAGATTGGTGAAGATTTGTGTGATTGTATCTACTGCTCCAGTAAGGGGTCATCCATTTATGACGTCCACACGCGGGGGGGGGGGGGGTGGTTCGAAAAAACTGACTTTTGTGGACGCATATGGACTTATATAAGGAAAAAAGTGGATTTTTGTGGACGGGGGGGGGGGGCGGGTCCAAAATTCAAAAAAATTGTAGACGTCATAAATGGATGACCCCTAAGATTGGTGAAGATTTGTGTGATTGTATCTACTGCTCCAGTAAGATTGGTGAAGATTTGTGTGATTGTATCTACTGCTCCAGTAAGATTGGTGAAGATTTGTGTGATTGTATCTACTGCTCCAGTAAGATTGGTGAAGATTTGTAGTGTGAGTGTGTTTACTGCTCCAGTATAGATGCTTGTTAGATTAGTGAAGATTTGTAGTGTGATTGTAAATTAGCTCCGACATAGGTGATTGTTATTATTGTACCTAGAGTGAAAACAGAAATTGTAACATGATTGAACGTGGTTTTAACTTCCCCTGCAGTACAAAACATCTAGAAGTCTTAGCAAATCTTGAACAACTAAACATTAGGCAAATCTTGAACAACTAAACATTAGGAAAATCTTGAACAACTAAACATTAGGCAAATCTTGAACAACTAAACATTAGGCAAATCTTGAACAACTAAACATTAGGCAAATCTTGAACAACTAAACATTAGGCAAATATTGAACAACTAAACATTACGGTTGATTGCACTACCGATTGTTTTTTAAAACACACAAAAAGATTTTCAGATAAATTTCAGATTCCAAGATCACATTTGTATTTGTTGAGGGATACGTTGACTTTCTTTGGCTTTAAAGCATTTACCTGATGGGGTGTGTGTGTCTTTTTTACTTTCTCGTATATACGAAGTATAGAGAAAGTATTGTAATCGTGCACAAAAATCACTTGAAATTTTAACAATTTTCACCGTATTACACCTCAGTCCTTTATCACATCCGAAGTATAGAGGACTTATTTTAATCGGGCAAAAATTATCAATCCAGATTTATCAAAATTAAGAGGTTTTATGCGTAAACCAGTCTGAAAAACAGGGCTTTGCAATTCTGTCCGTATGTCTGTGTGTGTGTCAGTGTGTAAACACGATTACTTGAGTACCGTTACAGCTAGGTTGATGAAATTTCATATATAAGTATTTTATCAAAATCGTAGATCCGTATCAACTTTTGAGCGATTTCCGATAACCGAAAGTGGTACTTTTTCTACTTTGAATTTTTAAAAATCCTATAACTTGAGTACTATTTCAGGTAGATAAATGAATTTTCACATGTAAGTAAAAGATCTAATTCTCTACCTTCTATCAAATTTTGAGTAATTTCCGTTGACCGGAAGTAGTAATTTACGCTACTTCCAATTTCTCAAAAACTAATGTAAATTTTTAAAGTACTAATAACATAGCGCACAATTATGCACATTTTGTTTTGGCGTTCGCTTGGTGCGCAATTCTTTTTTCTACGAGATTCTATTCTATTTTTAAAAGTTTAAGTAATTAAAAATCATGTCTATATTCCGAGTTATATAAGAATATTCGAGAAAGTTTAGGGGAGAACACTCCCGGTTTATTCTCGATTATTATTTGTAGTGAACGCATATGAAGAAGGACTATAGCCACACACACACAAAAACTTGTCAAAAAAAGATATATTTTTAGACACTAAAATATCAACTGATATTCTGTGAAAAACAATTTCTAGCTGCGTGGGTGTAGACAAAGTCTAACTAATCGACTCTTGCACAAGTCTCGCCGACTCTCGCCAACTCTTGCACAAGTCTCGCCGAGTCTCGCTAACTCTTGCTCAAGTCTCGCCAACTCTTGCTCAAGTCTCGCCGACTCTTGCTCAAGTCTCGCCAACTCTTGCGCAAGTCTCTCTGACTTGCTCAAGTCTCGCCAACTCTTGCTCAAGTCTCTCTGACTTGCTCAAGTCTCGCCAACTCTTGCTCAAGTCTCGCCAACTCTTGCTCAAGTCTCGCCAACTCTTGCTCAAGTCTCGCCAACTCTTGCTCAAGTCTCGCCAACTCTTGCTCAAGTCTCTCTGACTTGCTCAAGTCTCGCCAACTCTTGCACAAGTCTCGCTGACTCTCGCCAACTCTTGCTCAAGTCTCGCCGACTCTTGCTCAAGTCTCGCCAACTCTTGATCAAGTCTCGCCGACTCTTGCTCAAGTCTCGCCAACTCTTGCACAAGTCTCGCTGACTCTCGCCAACTCTTGCTCAAGTCTCGCCAACTCTTGCACAAGTCTCGCCAACTCTTGCTCAAGTCTCGCCGACTCTTGCTCAAGTCTCGCCAACTCTTGCACAAGTCTCGCTGACTCTCGCCAACTCTTGCACAAGTCTCGCCGACTCTTGCTCAAGTCTCGCCAACTCTTGCACAAGTCTCGCTGACTCTCGCCAACTCTTGCACAAGTCTCGCCAACTCTCGCTAACTCTTGCTCAAGTCTCGCCAACTCTTGTCAAGTCTCGCCAACTCTTGCACAAGTCTCGCCGACTCTTGCTCAAGTCTCGCCAACTCTTGCACAAGTCTCGCCGACTCTCGCCAACTCTTGCACAAGTCTCGCCGACTCTCGCTAACTCTTGCTCAAGTCTCGCCAACTCTTGCACAAGTCTCGCCAACTCTTGCACAAGTCTCGCCAACTCTTGCTCAAGTCTCGTCAACGTTTGCACAAGTCTCGCCAACTCTTGCACAAGTCTCGCCAACTCTTGCTCAAGTCTCGTCAACGTTTGCACAAGTCTCGCCAACTCTTGCTCAAGTCTCGCCAACTCTTGCTCAAGTCTCGCCAACTCTTGCACAAGTCTCGCTGACTCTCGCCAACTCTTGCACAAGTCTCGCCGACTCTTGCTCAAGTCTCGCCAACTCTTGCACAAGTCTCGCTGACTCTCGCCAACTCTTGCACAAGTCTCGCCAACTCTCGCTAACTCTTGCTCAAGTCTCGCCAACTCTTGTCAAGTCTCGCCAACTCTTGCACAAGTCTCGCCGACTCTTGCTCAAGTCTCGCCAACTCTTGCACAAGTCTCGCCGACTCTCGCCAACTCTTGCACAAGTCTCGCCGACTCTCGCTAACTCTTGCTCAAGTCTCGCCAACTCTTGCACAAGTCTCGCCAACTCTTGCACAAGTCTCGCCAACTCTTGCTCAAGTCTCGTCAACGTTTGCACAAGTCTCGCCAACTCTTGCACAAGTCTCGCCAACTCTTGCTCAAGTCTCGTCAACGTTTGCACAAGTCTCGCCAACTCTTGCTCAAGTCTCGCCAACTCTTGCTCAAGTCTCGCCAACTCTTGCTCAAGTCTCGCCGACTCTCGCCAACTCTTGCTCAAGTCTTGCCGACTCTTGCACAAGTCTCGCCGATTCTCGCCAACTCTTGCTCAAGTCTCGCCAACTCTCGCTCATGCCTGACTCGCCTACTTTAGTGTGAGCCTGGGCGTGTGAGTGACGTATGCTGTATTGAACGGTTCTCAAGATGTTGCCTCCCTAGACCAGGTGCCATCCACGACTTGAGCCTGTCTTCCCCCTGATGCCAGTAACATGACTGAGCTGGCTGTTTGCCCATGTATCGACAACGTTTATGACAAACTCCACTTAATTATTTCGTCAATAGGTGCACGGTAAATCCTAAAACAAATACAGCAGCTCCATAAAATCAAGACTGATCCAAGTACCCTATACCATGAAAGTGTTTTGTTTCATTAGAGCAAGATGAGCTTATAACTAACTGCAAAGAGACTATTGATCTAAGTCTCATTTATTATTCACTGCAGTTGGGTTGTTTTAGCTCTGTTTATCGAAAGCGCTGCTTTCTTTTTCAGTCTGCAGCAAAGCGTGTATTGATCAAAAGGGTTAGGGTTAAGTTTATTAACGTCCATAGTTTTAGGTTTATTAACTTTCATAGTTTTAGGTTTATTAACGTCCATAGTTTTAGGTTTATTAACTTTCATAGTTTTAGGTTTATTAAAGTCCATAGTTTTAGGTTTATTAACTTCCATAGATTTAGGTTTATTAACTTTTAGAGTGTTAGGTTTATTAACTTTCATAGTTTTATCTTTATTAACTTTCATAGTTTCATGTTTATTAACTTTCATAGTTTTAGGTTTATTAACTTTCATAGTTTCATGTTTATTAACTTTCATAGTTTTAGGTTTATTAACTTTCATAGTTTTAGGTTTATTAAATTTCATAGTTTTAGGTTCATCAACTTCCATAATTTTAGGTTTATTAACTTACATAGTTTTAGGTTTATTAACGTTCATAGTTTTAGGTTTATTAACTTTCAATAGTTTTATCTTTATTAACTTACATAGTTTTAGGTTTATTAACTTTCATAGTTTTAGGTTTATTAACTTTCATAGTTTTATCTTTATTAACTTACATAGTTTTAGGTTTATTAACGTTCATAGTTTTAGGTTTATTAACTTTCAATAGTTTTATCTTTATTAACTTTCATAGTTTCATGTTTATTAACTTTCATAGTTTTAGGTTTATTAACTTCCATAATTTTAGGTTTATTAACTTCCATAGTTTTAGATTTATTAAATTCCATAGTTTTAGGTTTATAATTTCCATAGTTTTAGGTTTATTAACTTTCATAGTTTTATCTTTATTAACTTTCATAGTTTTATCTGTATTAACTTTCATAGTTTCATGTTTATTAATTTTCATAGTTTTAGGTTTATTAGTTTCGATAGTTTTAGGTTTATTTACTTCCATAGTTTTAGCTTTTATACTTCTATAGATTTATCAACTTCCATAGTTTTAGGTTTATTAATTTCCATAGTTTTAGTTTTATTAACTTGCATAGTTTTAGGTTTATAATTTCCATAGTTTTAGGTTTATTAACTTTCATATTTTTATCTTTATTAACTTACAGAGTTTTAGGTTTATTAACTTTCATAGTTTTAGGTTTATTAATTTCGATAGTTTTAGGTTTATTTATGATTGTATTTTGCATATTTTTTTGACGCAGGTCTTTCGTTTGTCGGCTTTTTCTCAGTCGTGTTGTCGTTGTTTTGCGTCGATGACAGTCTTTGTACCGTGTCAGCTTTCTGTTTTGATCCTAGGCTTTGTTATGTAATACGTGTGATAATTTGGGCAATAAAGGTGGTTGAATTATTGTTGTGATTCGTTGAGGACAGCAAGTCCCTTTTACTTTGTCTATATGCCATTACACGTTAATTTAGAGTTTTAAAAAACACGATAAAGACAGAGACGGTTGGAACATTCTTTTAAATTCGATTAATATTATATCTAACGGAATTAAAACCTACATAATTCAAACTAAATATTTTTACGTGTGTGATAAATATTACTATACGTATACAACCTACGCAAATATCTAAATGTTTACATTGCATTTAATTAATCGTAATTTGATTTTGACTTTCTGAATATTTAATACATACAAGTATTAACAAATTCCATGTAAATACACTTTGTGCTTTATTTTTCCAGTGATTCTTTGCCTGTAACTTTTTTCTGTGCTTTCTTTTCCTGTGTTTTTTTCTTGTAACTTTCTTCTTTAATCGAAATAAACAGTAATCTCTTACCATTATTGCACAGCTAATTTCATCAATCCAATAGCATTAAGAAAACATTATGAAAGCCTTGTAAAAAACAATTTTAGTTAAGTAGGTCTGATTCTGGGAAGCTTTGTGTATATCTATCTATCTATCTATCTATCTATCTATCTATCTATCTATCTATCTATCTATCTATCTATCTATCTATCTATCTATCTATCTATCTATCTATCTATCTATCTATCTATCTATCTATCTATCTATCTATCTATCTATCTATCTATCTATCTATCTATCTATCTATCTATCTATCTATCTATATCTATCTATCTATCTATATATATATATATATATATATATATATATATATATATATATATATATATAGGCCTAAATTTATTTATTTATTTATTTGTGTGTGTATAATGATGTGGGGCATATAATTAACATTGTATATCGTACACATGAACACAGGATCATTTTTTACCATTCCCCGAAACTACATGACGTTAAACAACATTCCCATTGACCACCCTACACAATGGCATCACTGGGTCTGGTGACACCCGTTGCCGCACTTCGTGATGTTACCCCTCCCCCGAAAAACAAAATATATATATATATTATATATACACACACACACACACATATATATATATATATATATATATATATATATATATATATATATATATATATATATATATATATATATATCGGCCTAAATAGGCCTATAATATTCCCATGGACCACCCCACATCTAATATAACATTCCCATGGACCACCCCACATCTGATAAGCCTACAGCATTTAAGATTCCACGTCACTACCAACCATTAAAATTCTTGGGATTTTACAACTCAATAGAGGTTGTCATATCAGTTTAGAGCAAAATGTATTTTTCTCAGATTCTGTACATGATAACTGTTGTATGTCGGTTGTTCTTTTATGCATGTTGTATGCCACATTTTATGTATATATTGTTGTATTCAAATGTCTTTTGTTGCATATCGTATGTCACAGTTTGAATGTCACATGTCATACTTACTATGTTGTGTTCGAGAGTAATATGCCAAATAGCTAGTATCAAATGACATGTGGTGTTTGTATGCTGTCTTCTTGTAAAATGTCACAATTTTCATGTTGTACATCATATAACACGATGTATGTCATATTTTGTATGTCACTTGTCATTTAAATAAACACAATTTATCACAATTCTACTCCCAGCTCGCGTATCAACAATGTGACGCTGCATGTACGTTAATTTGCCAATCTGCACAGTTTAGGAAGTGGATCGATTTCACAGAAAGGCCAACTGTGAATAGTTAATGTCCATAAAGGACCTGTATACGGTACGATCAATCGCGTCCAACGTCCTCTTGTGTGGGGATATTTAGAGCAAATCATGGACAGTTTCGTTATACCATGGACAAATAAATCAAAACTTTATAGATATTTATGTTTTCGAAATCTTAAATCATGTATGGCGGTTCATTGGGCACGTGAAGAAGAGCTCATCCATTTCTATGACCTCGGCATATGAAGGGATAGTGTGGTCAGCACAATGCCCAGCCGATTTGACTTCCCCTAACGTGTGTCAGGTACCATCAAAGCTTGGGCTGAACTTGGAATTCGAGAGTTTCCGGTGAGCAGACGTATGTTTAACCAATCAGCTAGCCGTCTCATTAGCATGGGTGATGTTGTAGATATAGTCATTTGGTAAGACAGGAAAACGTTCGTCAGAAAAGCACCTATAGAATAACACATTCTACCTACTTCAGTACACACAACACTAGACACAGCAAAAATGTAATAACCACAACAAACACACTAGAAAGCAAAAACTCAATATATGATGATGACGATGAAAAAAAGAAATGCAAAAAAAACAAAAAAAAACCACATCACAATAAAAACACAATATTGACCCAAATGTACTCCCACAATAACTCAACATAACACAACAAAACTCTACAACCCATAAAAAATTCGACAAAAAAAACCCTCGATTCAACATCATCCAATGTAACACGATACAGGACGATATGACCAACACTAATACAAAATGTATAACTCATTTTTTTATAAAAGTCACCATGAAAGCTTTACTTCCGTTTGTCATCCACCCACCATTTGCTTCCCAGCGTCCTTACGCCTAGGACCAACACCCAAACATGCCACGCCCATATGTCATTACATACAAACCAAGCCAGCTTCTCACAATACGGTCTAACTAAAGTACTCAATACCATATCGTTCTGAAACTATGCGATACTACACACTATTTCTAACGTCCATTCAGAAAGTAAGTCTTACATATTTCTTTTAAGCATTTTTTTCCACTTGTTACCCATCCTCCATAATCAAGGGAAGTAGTAAATGTAAACAAAAATAATGGGAGGAAAGGAAAAAAGCGAATTTTTATTTAAATTATAAACTCTGTTAATGGTTACAAATTTCTTAAGAAACAATTAAAGATTTCAAGTCACAAAAGCTTTGAGTGATTGTAAAACTCCCTTGGATATTGCTAACATTCTCTGTCGTAGACTAACCCCTTCATTTCTGGTGTTAGATTTCTATCTTGGATATATATATATATATATATATATATATATATATATATATATATATATATATATATATATATATATATATATTGACATTCTATTTAATAGATCTCTGTAATTTTTAATAGGTTGATTTAATTAGATTCCGAACCTTTTCATTAATTTTGTGAAAATATGATATTCGTCCAATATGATAGAAAACTTT